>NC_092878.1:41229571-41529571 GCF_028372415.1 Notamacropus eugenii | reverse complement strand
AATTGCATTTCTAATGTTTCTGAAGAATGGTAGAAAGGTTTTTGCTATATCCAGAAAATTAATCAATCAACAAGCTCATGAAGCATGATGAGAGGGTCTAAAAAGAGACATTAAAGTAAAACAATCACATATCATCTCAATGAAGAAAAAAGAGAGTTTTTTAACAAAGTAATATAGCTGTTAAGGGACATGTTAGATCACTTTTAGAAAGAACTTGTATAACGTATAGAGTCAACATAGGTGCCTACTATGTGCCCAGCACTGTTCTAGGTACTAGGAATGTGAAGATAAAAATGAAAGTTTCTGTCCTCATGGAGTTTACATAAGTATATAACATGTGCATATTGAATTATAAAGTAGTTTCCCTTCCCACATCATTTTATGTGATTATAGAGCCTAGAACATGTTACACACATGTCTCTTTCCCATTGTTCTCTAAGTTTGAGCCCACACTCTCTTGGATTCTGTGTACATTTGTGGAACATTGTACTCCAGGTTTTTGAAGAGAATTAGTAAATGCTTTTGCTAAAAGCTAACTAACTTTACTGTCTGATTGCTAAGGAGAGACATCTAGGTGAAAGTTCATAAGGTATAGTAATAGGGTTACCTCTAAAACCTGAGGTAGCTGTCACCTTCTCGGTATTTAAACAGTGAATATGAATGGGAGTGGGGCAGCTAGGTGGTACAGTGGATAGAGCACCAGTGCAGGAGTCAGGAGGACCTGAGTTCAAATCTCACCTTAGACACTTGACACTCACTAGCTCTGTGACCTTGGGCAAGTCGCTTAATTGCCTCATCCTGGGTCATCTCCAGTCATCCTGATGAATATCTGGTCACTGGATTCAGATGGCTCTGGAGGAGAAGTGAGGCTGGTCACCTGCATAGTCCTCCATCACTCAAAACAAAGTCAAGTGTAAGTCATGTTGTTATTTCTCTGATGGGATGGTATTCTTCAGCAACAAAGGACAAACACACACACACACACACACACACACCAATGTGAGTTGAAGGAACACTTCAGAGGATTTATTACATAACTATATACAAAAACAGAAACAAAATAAATACAGGATAAGTTTAAAATATAGATACTAATAGGCAGAAAGATCAAGAAAGGCTTCAATTTGAAGAACAAGTGAATTGAAGCTTGAGCTCTGTAAACTAATGAAAGAGAGTGCTTAGATGGTTAAATTCATTCACATCTCCAGAACCCAATGACTTGCTTCTCAAGATTCTGAAAAAATTTGTGTATTTGATCAAGGAAAACATTATTACTGACCACTGAGAGATGATGAGTGGTATTAGAAAACTGTGGGAAAGGTTAGTGTTACTTCCCTTTTCAAAAAGATCAAAAAAATTAGGTTCATAGCCTTGATGTAGATTCTTAGAAAATTCTAGAACAGCTCATTATACAGATGGGGTTAGAGTCCTTAGATAAGAAAGGAGTGGTGATCACAAGATTACGAAAGAAATGATTCTGGACAAAAGTCACTTCCTTTTTGAATAGAGTTCTTCAATTGCTAGATTAGGGACATTCCATAGGAAAAATATATCTCAAATCCAAAAATGTTGAGAAATGTACTAAATGATAGCTCTGTGTTGTGAAACAACCAATTGTGTCTTAGGAGTGGTGATAAATCTCAATATAGACTCAATTCTCTGTTGATATACATGGAACTCTATTGTAGGCTCTGCATTGTTCAACACATTATCGATGACATGAATGAAGAAATATAAGGTGTGCTTATCGTAGTTACGGCTATCATATAGTTAATACATTTGTGATAATAAAAATTTCAAAAGATTTTGTCAGGCTGAAATAATAGACTGAAAGCAAGAAGATAAAATTGAGTAGAAACACATGTAAATCATACGTTCAGGTTCACAAAATCCACTGCAAAAGCTTCAGATAGGAGACAGAGGGTGAGAATCCTGTTGGACTTAGTAGGAATTTAGATGAGAAAAGACCAACGGGTTTTAGATGACCCTACAGTTTGAGTTACTATTTTCTATCAAGTTTCTTACAAATGTAGAATTTTCTTTTGCTGGAATTGAAATGAAAGTCCACAGGTTTTGCTGACTATATTAGTTATCAGGGTGACACAGCAGCCACAAAAGCTAATGTAATCTTCTTCTTCAATAATTCAATACTTCAAGGACTTGTGATTTCGTTGGTGTAGGTGCTCCCTCCACTGATGCAGGTCACAACCCTTTCTCAACTTAGTAGCTGGTTTTCATGAGTTGCTGTGGTTGAAAAATTCATCACCCTAGACCAGCCTGGTAATGAACCTCTCTAGATAAGCTAGGCTGGTTCCCTGATAAGATATAGTTTGTCAGTAAGCCTGTCTGTACTGTAAGCTTTAGAATGTGAGGGCATCTTCAGGAGATGCTGAGTCATCAGAGTAAGACTTTAAAGGGGGCCTCCAACCTTAGGCTACACAAATAAAAATACAATGTCTGGAATAAAAGAGGTGGTAGCCTTTTGCATTCTGCATTGACTAGGTCCATCTTGAGTCTGAAGTCTGGATCTCAGTGCTGCATTTTAGAAGGAATGTTGAAAAGCTAAGCATGCCCTGTGGATAAGCTGTTGGAATGGTGAAAGATCCAAAAACCTTATTAATAGAGGGACAATGAAGAATTGGATAGTTTTCTTCCGAAAAAGATTTATTTTGGGCATAATAAATATTTCCAGTGGGTAGTTAGATGGTACAATGGATAGAGTTTCAGGCCTGGAGTCAGAAAGACTCATCTTCCTGAGTTCAAATCTGGCTTCAGATACTTACCAGCTGTGCAACCCTGGGCAAGTCACTTAACCCTGGTTGTCTCAGTTTCCTCATCTGTAAAATGAACTGGAGAAAAAAGAAGGCAAACCACTCCAGTGTCATTGCCAAGAAAACCTCAGTGGGGTCACAGAGGGTTGGACATGACTGAAATGACTGAGCAAGAACAGCAGAAAGCTATTTCCGGATATTTTAAGGACAGTTCACATTTCTTACTATTGAATTTTATCTAATAGATTCAGCCCAGTGCTGATGTCTAGATCTTTTTGGATATTTTTGGATGTCAACTATCATCCCTGATGTTAGCTTTGTGCCATCTTAAATTTGATAAGCAAGTTTATCATTTGTGTCTTTATCCAAGTTATTGATAAAATTTTTAAAAGTTAAGTACAGGTCTCTGGGGCACTGCATTGGAGACTTTCTCCTGACAAATGTTATTTGAGTCAGATCATCCAATCAGTACTGAATTTATCTGATTGCTTTATCAATTAGTCCTGCCTCTCTCATATCTCTCTCACTTCATCAAATATTTTGCTAAAAATCTAGGGAAGTTCTATCTATAGAATTCCTCTGATCTATAGGTGTAGTAACCCTGTCAGAAGAGGAAATAAGGTTAATCAGGCACGACTAGATCTTGATGAAGCCACATTGGTTAATTCTAATCACCATGTCCATTTCTAGATATTCATTAATTCATCTCTTTAATTATTCGGAATTCTCAGATGAAGAAATACCCTTTACCAATTCAGGTCAGCACCTTCTCTGCAACTTAAAGACATAAAGAGCTGCTTAGAGCACTGAAAGGTTAAATGAATTTCCCAGTGTCACATAGCCAATAGGTATCAGAGGAAGGACTTAAACCAAAGTCTTCATGGGTTGGAAGCCAGTTTTCT
This sequence comes from Notamacropus eugenii, assembly GCF_028372415.1. Taxonomy (NCBI): domain Eukaryota; kingdom Metazoa; phylum Chordata; class Mammalia; order Diprotodontia; family Macropodidae; genus Notamacropus; species Notamacropus eugenii. The sequence continues at coordinate 41,525,898 of NC_092878.1, read as the reverse complement.
TTCTGCAATGTGATGGTGGCACTTCTCATTCTTAGTTATCTTTCACATATCACAGAAGCCAAGCTAACTTGTATTCATTAAAGGCAGCCTCACATTTCCCTTATCTCTTTATTTTTTTTGGATATCAACTTTCTGATCATCATTTTGTTCTGTCATTTCCTTTTGCAAAGAGCATCCTATTTTACAGAGAAAACCAGAGCAAAATAAGAACTTAATAGTTCTACTTCTCCTCTTTTTCCAAACTTTGGTAATTTTCTGTGCTGACAGTTGAGGCCTTTACCACTGGTTTTTCCTTGTCTTTCTTTATCTTTCTTTTATCCTTCCTTCCTTCCTTCCTTCCTTCCTTCCTTCCTTCCTTCCTTCCTTCCTTCCTTCCTTCCTTCCTTCCTTATTTCCTTTCTTCCTTCTTTCCTTCCTCCCTTCCTTCCTGTCTTTCTCCCTTTCCTTCCCTCCCTTCTTTCTTCCCTCCCTCTCTCTCTCTTTCTCTCTCATCTCTTATGAACTTCTAAATATCTCATCTGTATTCTTCCTTCATTGTAGTGACTCTCCAAGGTTCCTATACATAGGCAGTTTTCTTCCTCCTGTATCCTTTGTATTTTTAAAGCCCTTTTGAACAAATTTTTGAGACATCTGGGAAATAGCATTCCTAACAGCCATTGGTAAGTGCTCTACTCTCTCAGGAGTCTGTCATCCTTATATTTTAATTCAGGAGCTCCAACAGAAATCTAAATCTGATTTCAAGAGATCATTTTCTTAGCCGGCTATTCACTTCTGAAAGAAATTTATTTCTTTTGCATTCCTTGCCATCAATAAGCAGCAATGAAGAGAATGCTACTTATACCTCTATAACTTTCATTTTCTTGACCAAATGTCCTAAATTTTTGGGAAGACTAGTTTTGGTTCTTCTAACCGTACCCCTGTTGCCCACATTCACCAGAAGTGGACAAGACAGGTTTTATGTTATGTTATGCCTTGGACTTGGCTATTGTCAGTATCAGGTTAACAAATAGCTGCCTCATTACCCTTCAGTCTGTAATCACTATTCAACACTATTCCACTATTCTCTCTGCCTCCCTCCCATGATCCTTACTGGATAATTTCTCATCTGAAACCTGGGGCTCTGTTTTGTCATTCCTTGTGGGGTGGGGGGGTGACAAAAAACCATTTCTTCCTCAGAACACCCAGCAGCTTCCTCTATAGGAATTTTTTAAGGCCTTTTTTGTTTTATTAGCTTCTTTGTGTCACATTCTTTCTAATTCCTGGGAGGGGTGAGTTGTTTTTCCTGCCATTTCAGATCCTCCCTTTCATTCCATTTCCCACTGCTTCCTTCCTCCCATTGAAGTCCTGATTCTGTATTTTTATGAACACTGTTCCTCATTATCTTGAATGTGGTGACGTATTGCTAAAGCCCTTTATTTTTTCTTCTAGATGGGAGACCAACCACTTAGAACCCAGATAGCAGTCACTTGACTTTAGCAAAAATATCAGCATCACATACCTAAATATAATGGCTTTTTCTAGGGGTTGATCTTCTTGGACCTCTCTGAAGCATTTGACACTTATCTTCACCCTTTCCTCCTGGATATTCCCTATTCTCTAGGGTTTTTGATACTAATCTCTTCCAATTCTCCTTCTGTCCCTAACTTTTCCTTCTCAGTCTCCTTTACTGGTTCTTCATCTGTGCCATACCTATTACCTATGATTATCCTTTAAAGCTCTTTCTTGGTCTCCCTTCTCTGTTTGCGCTAGATTACTTCACCTGGTCATCTCACAAGCTTCCATGGGTACAGTTTCTATACGAGAAAATCTGGTCTCTCTCGAGCTATAGTTACCAATTACCTCTCAGACATCTTGAGCTAGGTTACCCGAAGACATCTCTAACTCAACATATTAAAAACAGAAGTCTTTATCTTTCATCTCTAAACAAAATCCTCACCATAGACCCAGCTGTCTATCCACTGTGTCATCTGACTGTCCCACCTCTTAATTTTCCTGAATTCCTTCCAGACTCTCCTACTCCTGGAGACCTTTCCTTATCCCCTCAGCTGTTAATGTATGATCTGTGGCTGGGAACTCAGAGATACAGAAGACAAGCTGATTTAATTTTCTAGCTTCCCAGGACAGAGAGCTGCCAATGCCTTCCCTTCTCAGACTGCCTTCCATATACTTTCTATTCATCTTGTATGTACCTTGTTCTTTATTGGTTGTCTTGCCTTTTTAGGGCAAGGAGCTTTTCTATTTTCTTTGAATCCTTAGTGCTTAGCACAATGCCTGGAACATAATAAGTGCTTAATAAATGATGTTTCTATATTGCTTGGTTTTCCCTTTTTAATAAAAAAGCAAAACTATTTTTGAGTGTTGGCATTTCTCTTCCTAAACCTGTCCCAGTGATTTCAGAGTTTTTAAAAGCCACTTTTTAACAATGTCATAGTCATACTCTCTTTCCTTTTTTCTTTTAGTCTTTTATTTGTTTTTTGAAACAGTAAATCTTTGTGACATGATAATTACTTATTAGGATGGCCTACTGTTAAACTGGGAGAATTTAAAGCTCAAAACAAAGAGCTGACTTCACAATGTTTTAGTGAGATAGGTCACAGAAGCATTATTTCCTTCATTTTACATAGAAGAAACTGAGACTCAGAGATAACTGATCACATGATTGACCAAGCTGGGACGCAGATCAGGTGTTTCAGGTCTCATTGTTCAATGATTCAGTTGTGTCTGACTCTTTATGACTTTGTTTGGGTTTTTTTTTAGCAAAGGTACCAGAATGGTTCACCATTTACTTCTCCAGCTCATTTTACAGATGAGAAAACTGAAGCAAATAGGGTTAAGTGACTTGTCCAGGGTCACATGGTTAATAAATATCTGAGGCTGGGTTTGAGTTCAAGATGAGTCTTCCTGGCTGCAGGCCTGACACTATATCTACTCTGTCACCTGTCTTATCATGGTGTCTTTCCTCCTACGCTACAGTGTCTCTGCTTTCTAGTTGTGCCAAGGGTTTATGACGACAGTAGAAAGAACTGGTTCCGAAGTCAGAGGACATGAGTTTGACTTAGTTCTTTCACTTACCACCATGTGATCTTTAGTATCTGTAAGATGAGGTTGGATATGATACTTTGTATAGTCCCTCCAAGTCCTAAACCTATCCTCCTACATAGAAATGTGCCACTGACCAATCTAAGTTTACAAGTGGCTTTTCGTCTTTCACTGTTTCAGTTACCTTTGCCAGTAAAACAGAAATAGCAAAATCACTTATAAGTAAAAATAAAGCTAATATAACCCCTGGGGGATAAAGAAAGACCTCAGGCAGTTCTCACTTAGAGAAAGCGAAGTTCAAGGAGGGATTAATTCATGGAAATGAAATTGACCAGATCAGGGTAAGGTGAGTCTTCTAAGTTGATAGGTTATAATAAGGCATTGGGCAGAAGGTAAAAATCACTTAACAGCTACAGGGAAGAATTCGTATGAACTATTTTCTTTCCTGATTTGGTCTGATGATCCCAGTTTCTTTATGTTAAGAAACTGTCATTTTGAACATTGTCATAATAAACTAATAAAGTGTTTTCTTGGTCTGACATAAATACACACACATATACATACATATATAGACATGTGTCTATATATGCATGCCCATACATGTACACAAATTTCATAAGTATATGACAAATGTGTTTATACATATGATATACGTATACAAATTTATTATGTATATATACTAAATGTATATTTTATTATGCAATATATGTGTAAAATGTATATAAACCACAGTAGCATGAATTTACATGCATAAATTTCTATACACATGGAGAGAGATATAATAGAGATCAAGATATCTATATATTGACATATATGCATGCAAAAAATATAATGTGTATATAATGAATATAGACATATAACATGCTTGCATATATAATATACACATATAAGATACCTCTATTATGCACATACATATGTATGTATTGAATAGATATAGTGGTATTTGGAATACATGTGTATAAAGTATATATGACATAGCAGCTTGAATATATGTATTTATATACATATATAATACATATTTATGTAATTGGATATATTTATACTCACATATGTGCATAAAAATATAATGTATATGATAAACATCCACATATATGAATGTTTATACATACAGTATACACATATAAAGTATTCATCTGCTAGGTGAATATTAAATATGTGTAGTATTATATGAAAAAAATATATATGTATAAATGGTATATAAAAAACAAAACTACCTGAATGTGTATGTGTATATACATATATACTTAAACTTGTATAGACATACACACATATGTTACAAGCACACACACACACACACATACATTCAGGCAGCTATGTTTTTTTCCCAATCTTTACTTCACCTTCTTATATAGATATACAGATATTAGTCCAGAAGAGATATGATTCCAAACCTACATACTATTTTTTATTTTTATGAAATTATATATTTCTTACTGCTTGATTTCATTTTTATCTTACTTTTTAAATGACATTTGTTTTTAATATCACCTTCATTTCAAAATATGCCCCTCCCCCCACCAAAAGGGTCATTCATTATAACAAAGAATGATAATGAAAGAGAAAAAAAGACTAACAAACCAAACATCACATCAGCTGTTACAGACTGTCTATGCAGAGAGAATTCTGGGAAGATGGCAGAGTAGGTCAGAAAATTCCAAGCTGTCCAGATTTTCCCCAACAAAAGAGATAAAATAACGCCTTAAGACAAACAAAGTGTGAGTAAAAATAAAATAAGAATAGGGGCACAAAAGGAGTTTTCCAGGGACAATTTAAGAAGCTCAGAAGAAAAAACCCCAGGACAAAGTTTGATCCCGGTGTAAACACCTCTAGGCTGGGGTTCACTTTAACAAGCTGTTGAGGTTCAATGGTTTGAGAGGCAGCCTTGGTCCCAGCCACAGGAACTTTTGCCCCTGTGATACTGAGAGGAGTTGCGTGTCTGAACCCAGAAAGATTGAGTGAGCTTCTATTGACAAGGAATGCCAGATCCAGCTATGCTGTGAAGAGTGACAGGGGCAAGAAGGAATCAGCACATGCTGAGTGAGTGCAGAAGCAGTAGGGTAGAAAGCTTCTGGCTATAGGCATTAGCAGGAGGCTGGAAGTTTGGTTTTGATTCCAGGCTAGAGGAGAGAACTGAAGATCTGGGACAAGATACACCATCCTCCATACCCTAGGGCTAGAGGTGATTACAAAAATTAAACCATTACCACAAAAATTGCACAGGCAAAGGAGAAAGAATCCAACCAGAGAAAACTGTCATGGGAATAGAGAAGAGTAGGGTTCATCTTCAGAGGATATTGAAGTAAAAAAACCCCTAAAGAGTAACCTCAAATGGTCAACTACCCAAAAAGAATTTATAGAAGATATTAAAAAAAAGATTAAAAATCAAATGACATAGATGGAGGAAAAAATAAAAATAAAAAAAGAAAGGAAGAAAGAATAATCCAAGAAAAACAAGAAGATTATGAAAGGAAATTCAACTGATTAAAAAAAGAGATTCAAAACCTTAAGGAAAAAAATGACACCTTAAAAAAGAGAATTGGGCAAGGTGAAGTCAGTGAAATTATAAGAGATCAAAAAATAATTAATAAAATATGAATAATGAAAAATAAAAGAGAAAGTGAAACATCTTATAAGAAAACAGATTTGGAGAATAAATCAAGAAGAGAAAACACAAAAATAATTGGACTAGCTGAAAGTTATGATCAAAAAAAGAATCTTGATAAAAAAAATACAAGAAACAATTAAAGAAAATTGTCCTGAAGCATTAGAATAAGGGAAAGGGGTGTAGAAATGTAAAAAACAAAACAAAACACTGATTACCATTTAAAAGAGAGCTTATGAGAAAAACTCATAGGAATATCACAGTTAAATTCTGAAACTCCCAACTCAAGGGTAAAATATTGAAACAACAAGAATAAAACAATGCAAATATGTTTGTGCCATAATTAGAATCACACAAGACTAGCAGCAGAGACATTAAAGGACTGCAGGTCTTGGAACACTGTATATGAAAGAGGAAAAGAACTTAGGGTCCAGATGAAAATATCATATCCAGCAAAGTTAAGCACAATCTTGAATGGAAAAAAAATGGACATTTGATCAACTGTCAGACTTTCAAAATAGTGTTAAAAAAAAAACAAAACCTGAGCTTAATGGAAGATTTGACATATAAGAGCCAAGAGAAATATAAGCCACTTACCAAAGACTAATTATAAGAGATTCAATAAGGACAGATCATTAATTTTTTATATATGTAAAATGTAAAACATATGTCTAAGATTCTTATTAATAATTGGGTAGCTCATAAGAAACATTGGGAAAAACCTGAGTATGATATGGATTTTAAAAGTAAAACCATTTAGGAACCATTTAGTAAAACCATCTAAAAAGAGTAATTATACAAATCAAGTGCAAGATAAAGAATTGATACTGAGGAATTAAATGGGGGAGGAGGGCTGGTAGTTCTGCTAACTTATTTTCATAGGGAATGTGCTTAAGAAGGAACAATACATATATATTTAGAAGAGCATATAAGTCTTCTAAATTCAGAAGAAATAAAATGATAGGGACATACACAGGCAAGAGAGACAATGGAGGGATCTTTAGAGGAAAGAGTGAGAGGATAGATAAAAGGGAGTATAGAAGAGTGTTTAGATTTATGGGATGGGGAGAATAGATGAGGGATCCTTAAAGGGGGTAAGGTAGCAGGGAGAAGTAAAGTAGAAGAGGCAAGAATGATAGGAAAAAAGAGATATGCAACAACAAAAAAAGAAACAAAGATCAAGAGTATAATTGGGGAAAGAATATGTCTATACATGTATGTATATGTGTATATGTGTGTATATATCTATAGCTATAGAGAAACATATTCAAACTTAATTGTAAGCTTCTGGGTGAGCGGGTGGGAGAAGAGCAAAGTAAAAAAGTACATGGCAGAGGACAAAAGAAAACTTACAAGGAAGTAATGATGGATAGTTCTCAACACAACATGTGTTATTTATCACACAGGCTTTCTTGAAATGAAAATTTATTGTTACATATTTTGAATCCTCTCTTTTGTTTTGCTATGCACCTGACATACTTTGTTTTCTTTCCTACTTTGTATTTGAGTTCCAACATTTAAATTTATGATAGGTTTTTCTTTCTTTTCTCTATTCTGCATTTGTGATCTGGTGTTTGAGTCTAAAATAAAATTTAAAAAAATATTTTCTATGCAATATTCTATGCAGACAGTAATCCCATCAATACAAAGAATGAAGAAAGAAGCATTTTCTCATATCTTCTCTAGGGTCAGAGTTGGTCATTATAATGCTAATGTGATTTTCCTTTTTTTTTTTTTTGTCCTTTCTGTTTATACTGTAATCACTTTGCATGTTGGTCTTCTGGTTTTGCTTATTTCAGTGCATAAGTTCATATATCTTCCTTTGTTCTCTTAATTCTCCATATTTATCATTTCTTCTGTATTCCAATAATCCATGTACCCAATTTGTTGATCTAATTACCATTTAACAAATGTCTATTTTATTTACAATTCTTTTCTACCAAAAGATGTGCCACTATGAATATTCTAATATATATATACACACATACGTATGTATATATATATTAGAATATATATATACACACATATGTATGTATGTATAGATACACATATATGTATATATATGTGGGACATTTCCTTCTATCATTGAACTCCTTTGAAGTGATGAATATATGCTGCATATTTTTTAATAGATAAAGTTTAATTTCATTTAAACACTTGATATCTAAGTAATTTTTTAGAGAATAAGTAATAATAATGATGATGGTGATAGCAAGAACACCTCATGCTTGTATTGTACTTTATTAAAGAGTTTTCCTGATAAAAGAACTCCATGAAGTTTATGATACAAATGTTATCACTTTTATTTAACTAAGGAAGAAGCACAGACTCAGAGTGGTTAAGTAACTTGCCTGTAATTACTCAACTTGTAAGTGTGGAAACAAGATGTGGTCTAATCAGATAAACAGTGGAATTTGGACTTTAGAGAGCACTTGGATCAATTACTTATTTTATAGTCAGTGAAACAGCCACAGAAAAGGTTTAAGTGACTTGATGAAAGGTACCTATAAAAATTAGTGTCAGAGCCAAGACTGGGACTCAAGTCTCTTATTGCTTTATCAAGAATCCTTTTCAGCACACAATATCAAACCTGCTTAGAAGAGAGATACTTCTATGTGCTACCTTTTATACTTTTTGTAAAAACTCAGTTATATTAGCACTATCATTCTCCCACCCAGGTCCCAAGCATTAATATCCCATGAAGGCTCTGTCTTCCTGAATCCTCTTCTTTTTACTCTACAGTCTTTCTCTTGGATATTCCATCAGCTCCCATGTGTTTAGTTATCATCTCTATGCAAATGACTCCCCAAAATACACACACACACACACACACACACACACACACACACACACACACACACTATAGATTTATTCAGAGGGGTCAAGTCATTTGGCCATAATCACTCAGTTTGCAAGCTTGGAAACAGGATCCCATGAAGGTTCCTGCTTTAATGTACGTTAATTAGACAAATATACACCTATCTACACACACACACATACACACAAACATACATACAGATATATTCAAAAAAAATAACAAGGATTTGTGAGTGGGCATATATGTATTTAAACACATATATGTTCAGGAGAGAGAACATAGGTATGTGTGAATATGCACTTATGTATAATGTAAGTGTGTGAATGTATGTATGTGCTTCCCTATTCTTTGTCCTAAACCCCAGTTTGCATCAATAAATCCCTAATAAATTTCTCCACTTCAATATTGATGTGTGCAAAATAAATCTCTTATCATTTCTCCCTCCTCCTAAACTATAACTCCTTCAAATTTTCCTATTTTGAGAATATTACCGTATATATATATATATATAATTTCATTAAATATCTTCCCATTATGTGTAAAATGTTTTTAACATTTGTTAGAATACTTTTTGACTTCTAAATTATCTCCCTTCCTTCTGCCCGTCTACCTTTCTTGAGAAGGCAAGCAATTTGATCTTACTTATATATGTGGAGTCATGCAAAATATTTCCATGTTAGCCATGTTGCAAAAGAAAACAGAACAAAAAAAAAAAAGAGGTGGGAGGATGCTTCAATGTGCACTCAGAGTTTATGTATTCTCTCTTGGGAGGTGGATAGCATTTTTCATTACGGGTCCTTTGGGATTACTTTGGATCATTGTCTTTGCATGAGTTCATATAAGTCTTCTTAGGTTTTTCTGAAACCATTTTGTGTGCCATTTCTTACAGCACAATAGCACTTGATCACAATCATGTGCCACAACTTATTCAGGCTATTCCCTAATTGATGGGAATTTCTTTGATTTCCAGTTCTTTGCCACCGCAAAAGGAACTACTCTAAACATTTTTATATAAATATGTTCATTTTTTTTTATCTCTTTGGGATACAGATCTAGTAATGGTATTGCTGGGTTGAAGAGTATGAGCAATTTTGTAGCCCTTTTGGCATAATTCCAAATTATTCTCTAGAATGGTTAGACCAGTTCACAACTCCACCAACAGTGCATTAGTGTCCCAATGTTTTCCATATCTCCTTTAGGTATTTCTCATTTGCCTTTTCTTTCATGTTAGCCAATTTTATAGGTATGAGGTGGTGCCTCAGAATTGTTTTAATCTGCATTTCTGGAATCAATAGTGATTTAAAGCAATTTTATGTGAGTATTGCTAGTTTTGATTTCTTCTTCTCAAAACTGCCTGTCATATTCTTTGACCATGTAGCTTATTTTTACAAATTTTATAAATTATGTATGTGAGAAATGTGGCCGTTATCACAGAAAAAAATTTCCCCACTTCCTTCTTTTCCGTCTAAATTTGGCAGCATTGGTTCTGTTTGTGTGACAGCTTTTTAATTTCATGTAATCAAAGTTATATATTTGATTTCCCAAGATTTTCTCCATGTCTTGTCTGGTCATAAACCCTTCCCTTATCCAGATTTGAAAGGTAAAAATTCTCAAACTGCCCCAGTTTACTTATATATTCATCCTTTATGTCTAAATCATCTATCTATTTTGACCTTATCTTGGTATATGGTGTGAGATGTTGGTCTATGCCTAGTTTCTGCCAAACTGCTTTAGAGTTTTCCCCTTAATTTTTTGTCAGATTTTGAGTTCTTTTTCCAAAAGCTTGTATTTTTGGATTTATCAAACATTAGATTACTATGGTCATTTACTACTATATCTTGTTTACCTAATCTATTCCACTGATTCAACATTATTTCTTAGCCAGTACCAGATTGTTTTGATGATCACCACTTTGGAATAGATTTTATTGAGGGGTGGGGGTGGGGAGAAAAAGGTATCTTGTAGAAGTTGGAATTTTTAGTTGGGACATTTAAATATTTTTTTTTATTCTGCATGTTTCCACCTCCCAAACATCTCACAGTTTCCCAGAGCCTGAACCCTAGTTTAGGTTTTCATTACCTCTCACCTAAATTATTGTAGTAGCTTCATACTTGTTTCCTTTAACTCCAGCTTCTTCCCCAGACTCCACACTTGGGCAGCAGCCCAAGTAATCTTCCTAAAATATGGGTTTGAATGAGTCATCTCCCCGCTCAAAAGTCTTCTGTTACTCCCCATTGCCTCAGAGTTAATATGTCAATCATTTAGTTTGCCATTTAAAACACTCTACCATCTGACCAAAACCTATCTTAATCAGAACTGCTCTCATTGTTCAGATTCTTCTAACTTCTCACCTTCACTGTTGTAATAGTTTTCAAACAGGTTCCCCCCCACCTCCTGACTTTCTGCACTCTAGCCCATCCTTCACTCAAATGCCAAAGTGGTTTTTCTAAAGTGTAACTCTGATCATGCCATAACTCAGTTCAGTGAACTCCAACAGCTCCTCTATTATCTACACAATCAAATATAAAACCTTGGCATTTAAAACTTTTCATAACCTTTTCATACCATTTGTACATTTTCAGCATTTTACACTAAATTTCTCCACTCATTCTATGCTCTAGCTATACCATCTTTGCAGATCTCCATGATTCTTTGTCCTCTTTCTCTGTGACTTTATGAAAGGGGCCTCTCATGCCAGAATGAAATTCTTTCTCATTTCGACCTTATAAAATTTTTAATGGAAAGATCATTAGATTGGAAGTCACAGAGTGTGTGTTTTAACCTCATCTCCATTGCTTGCTGCCAGTGTGACCTTGGGCAAGTCAATTAACCTCTGTGGGTTTTATATTATATTATATAGCATATTATTATATATATGTGTATATTGATCTTCTGAATAAAGTAATAAGGAACAATACTGTTGACATTCCACCAGTACTATGTGACCTCTAAGACTGCATCCGATCCTAAATCTATGCCATTATGGTCTTCCATCAATGATCAGTTTAGGCATCACCTCTTCAGAAATGCTTTCCCTAATTTCTCCTAATTTCCCTCTCCCTCCACACCTCCATACATGTCAAATTCCAGACCTAGCTTTCCTCCCCTTATCTGGATTGTGGTGGTGAGGCTGCCACAATTTTTCATGGAATTTAGAGCTAGAGGGATTCTTAAACTGGCTCTTTCTGCAGATGTGGGGAAGAAGGGTGGTATTCAGGGAGGGTTTTTTCCTAGGCCAAGTGCAGGACCTGAATTCCAACTAAGGTACTCTAGCTCCAAAATCATTGCTCTTTTCTGTACCCTCAGAAGCCACTGGGCTATGACTGTAAATAAGTTAGCTTTGGATTTTGTCAGGAGCATGCTGGTACTTTGAGCTGAATATACCCTGAGTGTTAAGCCCATCTCTATGCTAACATGGTACACAGTTGCCTAGTGCTTAAACTCATTTCTTTTCTCTGCATCATAACACTGTATCAGCATGAGGCCAGCTGGGGCATGCACATATTTGAAAGGGACACCCAGGATAGGAAATAGCAGAAGAAGGCTCAGTGCCAGGATTAGCCAGTAGCAGTGGGGGAGCAGCACCCTCCTGATGTAGCCATGTTTGCTGGGTGATGACCCACTGGCATCTGAAATAGTTCTCTCCTGTCAATCAAACAAATATGCTTTGCAGATGTGATCATTGTCCAGAAGTTGCAAATATCCAATTCTTTAGGCACTTTTTTCATAAAAGGATTCCTACTGTGTGGCAGTATCTGAAAATGAAGAGTATGTTCTTCAAAATACATTCTAAATAAATTGTGTCTTCCATTTCATTTCATTCTATCCCATCCCATTCCACTCTATTCTATTGTTTTACCATTTTTAATGAACAATTTTTTTTCTTCCTCTCCTTAACTCCACCATTGAAAAAAAGAAAAAAAAAACCAGCTGAGTGAGGTGGTATATACCTATTGGTATGGGTACTGGTATATACCTGCTAATAAAGGAAGCTGAAGCTATTGGATCTCTTTAATTTGAGAGCTCTGAGCTTCAATAGGACTAAAGCCGATTGGGTGTGCACACTAAGTCTGGTTCAAATATCACGAGCCCTTGAGAATAAAGATCCAGAAGGCTGCCTGAGGTGAGATAAACTGATCCGGAGTAGAAAAAAAATAGATTAGTTAAAGGTTTCTCTGTTGATAAATATTGGGTTTTGTCTATGAGTGGCTACTTGTAACAGCGAGCAAAGTAGGATCTTTTGCTGTTTGAGTTTTAGCCAATCAAGTCGCTTTGATTGAATCTTACCTTTGAATCAATCAAGAGTTTTTGATTAGAAACAGCATATATATGGTAAAGAGAGAGCATCAGAAGCAGAACTGAGAGAGAAGGGACCAGGAGCTGAGACAAGGTGCAGGAGCAGACAGCTTCCCGCGTGTGAACCCAGGCAGGAGTTGGGAGTGGTTGGTCAGGGGAGGAGCAGCCATAGGATTTGGAAGTCAGCCTAAAGTTAAGATGAGAGAGGACTTTACTTGGATACTGTGTATTGATTGAGAAGATTGTTATTACTGTGACTTAGAGGTGGATGGTGTGGTATTTTGAAAAAGGACTTAACTTGGATACTTGGTATTGATTAAGGATGTTGCTATTGTTATGACATATATATATATTGAATTACATGTTTTACTTAAGGATGTTGCTATGAGTATTATGATTTACTTTATTGAACAATGTTTAGTTTCTTGCTGAATAAATAGAGAGTTCATTACACCATGTGATTAGACCCTTGCAATCCTCCACAGCAGCAGTCCTCAGGTGTGTTCCCATGATTTGGTGATATACTACTGCACTTCCAACCTGGACAAGATAGGGAAATCAAGTCTAAAAAACCATCACCTACCAAACAAAAAACTTGTATCAAATATGCATAGTCAAACAAAACAAAGTCTAGCATTGGTCATGTCCAGAAATTTATACATCATTCTTAAATCTGCGTCTATTACCTCTCTTTCAGGAAGGTAGTTGTTATTCAATCATTCAATCTTTTCTCACTCTTCATGACCCTATGGACTATGCCAAACCCTTTTATCTCTTGAAGTTTGTCCAAGTTCATGTTTGCTGTTTCCATGATGCTATCTGTCCATCTCATCCTCCCCTATCCCCTTTTCCTTTTGCTCTCAGTCTCTCCCAATACTTTATCACTGATTCTCCAGAATCCCAATTGATCATTGTTTTTATAATATAATCAGAATTCTTAAGTCTTTCATAGCTGTCTCTACAAAGTTAGTGCTATTGTCTAAATGGTTCTGGTTCTGCTCATTTGACCCTACATTTTTCACACAAGCCCAACTAAGTTTCCTTGAAAACACGCCTTTCATAATTTCTTGTATTGCATTCAGATGCCAACAATTGTTCAGTCATTCCAAACTGATGGAAACAGCCCCCCTCCACTTAGTTTCCAGTTCTGCGATATCACAAAAAGAGCTGCCTATGGAACCTTTTCCTCTTGATTTCATCTGTTTGGGTTATAGAGCTCATAGATAGTAGTATCACTGGATCAAAGCTCATGCCCAGTTTTGTAAATTTTAGGGCATGATTCCACAAGAATCTTCCATTAATTTTTGCAAATCACCTCCCATATTGGGACTAAGTATTGGGAATATAGGGAATAATAACAGTGAACTTTGTACAAGCTTCAAGGCAATTGCTATCTATGTGTTACTTATCCAGAAATGAGTCCCCATGAAAATCTGGGAATACAGATTGCCACAGTGACCACTGCAGCAAAAAAAAACAAGATGTCTAGGCTGTTTGGATGAACAGGAGACAAGGGTGGTAGGGGTGGTGGTGATGGTGGCTGAAGCCCTGAATGTCATCATTGGTCAAGCCCTATAATGCCACTGTTCTAGGGCAATGAGGTGGCTGGGTGTGAGTGAAGGTTGGTGTTCTGAAAATAAAGGTTGTAAAGGTCCTTTCCCCTATTTTCCCTAACTTTCCTCATTTTAAGATGAAGAAATTGTCTTAATCAATTAAAGAGGACTGCTATGAGCAATGGTATATCCTCCTTACATAGGTCCCCATTGATATAAGCAATGATATGTCCTCGATTGTTCTTAATGACTATAATGTCCTCTTCTCTCCTGATCCATATCTATTAAAAGCCTATTCATCTTTTCAGTTTCAAAAAATATTCTACCTGCACCATAAATCCTTATCTCACTTTTCCAAACAATAACTTTACTCTGACATCTCATGAATAGTATGTGGTCTGAATTTCTCTTATGCAGTTTTTTCATATAGTTGTTACTTATAATCTTGTATTGTAGTTACTAGCGGATATATTATTGATCTGACAGATTGGAAGTTCTGTGAGAACAGAGACTGTATCTTAGTTAATATTTTTAATTTTTCCTTTATGTTCAGTGATCTAGTGGAAAGAGTACTGGAATTGCAGAAGGAGGAGATCCACTTTCAAATTCCACCTCTGAAATTTCCAAACTGTGTGACAGTGGGTAAGTCACTTAATAACAATATTATAAGACTAATATAGTATTTTAAGGTTTGCAAAGCTTTAACAAATATTATCTCATTTTATCTTTACAATAACCCTAGGAAGTAGCTGATCTCATTATCCCTAACTGAGCCAGATAGAGGTTAAATGACTTGACTACTGTCACATTGTTGGTAAGGTTTTTTTTTTTTTTAAAGGGAAAAAACACACAATTTTTTTTCCAAGTGTGTTTTTTTATCTGCATTTAGAGTCTATCAGTTCTTTATCTGCATGTAGATAGCATTTTCTTTCATGAGTCCTTTATACTTGCCTTGGATCATTCTGTTGCTGAAAAAAGTTGAGTCATTCATTGTTCATCACCACATAATGTTTTTTATGCTGTGTGCATGTTTTAATGGTTCTGCTCATTTCATTTTGCATCAGTTCATACAAGTCTTTATGAGTTTTTCTGTAATCTGCCTGCTCATCATTTCTAATAACACAATTGAATTCCACTATATTCATATGCCACAACTTGTTCAGCCATTCCCCAATTGATACGCATTCCCTCAATTTCCAGTTCTTTGCCACAACAAAGAGAGCTGCTGTAAATGTTTTTGCACATGTAGGTCTATGTCTCTTTTTATGATCTCTCTGAGATACAGACGTAGCTGTAGTATTGTTGGATCAAAAGGTGAGCACAGTTTGGTAGCCCTTTGGGCATAGTTCCAAATGACTTTCCAGAATTATTGGATCAGTTCACAACTCTGTCAACAATGCATTAATATCCCAGTTTTCCCACACCTGCTCCAACATTTATCATTTTCCTTTTCCCTCATATTAGCCAATCTCTTTTTAAAAATAAATTTATTTATTTTTCGTTTTCAACATTCATTTCCACAACATTTTCAGTTCCCAATTTTCTCCCCATCTTTCCCCTCTCCCACCTCAATATGCCATGCATTCTGATCACCCTGTTCCCCCAATCTGCTCTCCCTTCTATCACATCCCTCCTTTCCCTTATCCCCATCTTCTCTCTTTTCTTGCAGGGCAAGATAGATTTCTATACCCCATTACCTGTATTTCTTATTTCCCAGTTGCATGCAAAACCAATTCTCAACAGTCATTCCTAAAACTTCGAGGTTCAACTTCTCTCCCACCCTCCCTTCCCACCCATCCCCATTGAGAAGGCAAGCAATTCAATATACCTTATATATGTGTAGTTTTGCTAAAGGCTTCCATAATGGTCATGTTGTGAAAGACTAATTGTATTTCCTTCCATCACATCCTGCCCCTTATTTATTCTATTCTCTCTTTAGACCTTGTCTCTCCCCTAAAGTGATTACTTGTTATTACTCCCTCCTTCCATTTGCCCTCCCTTCTATCATTCTCCCACCCCACTTATCCCCTTCTTCCCTTCTTTCCTCTAGTGTAAGACAGATTTACATACCAAATTGTGTGTGCATGTCATTGCCTCCTTAAGCCAAATGTAATGAGAAGCTTCACTTTTTCCCTCTCACTTCCCCCTCTTTTCTTCTCCATTGAAAAACCTTTTTCTTGCCTATTTTATGAGAGACAATTTACCCCCTTCTATTTCTTCCTTTTTCCTCCTAATATACTCCTCTCTCACCCCTTAATTTTATTTTTTTCCATATTATCCCTTCCTATTCAACTCATCCTGTGCCCTCTGTCTACATATATGCATATATATATATATATATATATATATATTTATCTATATATCTATGTATGTATGTATGCATGTATGTATAATCCCTCCAACTACCTAAATATTGACCAAAGTTTTAAGAGTTACAAATATTATCTTTCCATGTAGGAATGTAAACAGTTCAACTTTAGTAAGTCCCTTATCATTTCTCTTTGCTGTTTACCTTTTCATGCTTCTCTTGATTCTTGTATTTGAAAGTCAAATTTTCTATTCAGTTCTGGTCTTTTATCAAGAATGTTTGAAAGTCCTCTATTTCATTTAATTACCATTTCTTTCCCTGAAGTATTATACTTAGCTTTGCGGGTAGGTGATTCTTGGTTTTAATCCCAGTTCCTTTGACTTCTAGAACATCATATGTCAAGCCCTTTTATCCCTTAATGTAGAAGCTGCTAGATCTTGTGCTACCCTGATTGTATTTCCATAACACTCGAATTGATTCTTTCTGACTGCTCGCAATATTTTCTCCTTGACCTGGGAATTCTGGAATTTGGCTACAATATTCCTAGCAGTTTCTCTTTCTGGATCTCATTCAGGTGGATTTTTTCAATATTTATTTTACCCTCTGGTTCTAGGATATCAAAGTAGTTTTCCTTGATAATTTCATGAAAGATCATATCTAGGCTCTTTTTTTGATAATGACTTTCAGGTAGTCTCATAATTTTTAAATTGTTTTTCCTGGATCTATTTTCCAGGTCAGTTGTTTTTCCAAAGAGATATTTCACATTACCTTCCATTTTTGCATTCTTTTGGTTTTGTTTTGTAATTTCTTGGTTTCTCATAAAGTCATTAGCTTCCTTCTGCTCCATTCTAACTTTTAAAGAACTATTTTCTTCAGTGAGCTTTCGAACCTCCTTTTCCATTTGGTTAATTCTGCTTTTCAAAGCATTCTTCTCAGCATTGGCTTTTTGGACCCAATTTGCCATTTGGTTTAGTCTATTTTTAAAGGAGTTATTTTCTTCAGCATTTTTTGGGTCTCCTTTAGCAAACTGTTGACTCACATTTCATTATTTTCTTGCATTGTTCTTCCCAATTTCTCTTCCCAATTTTCCTTCACCTCTCTTACTTGATTTTCAAAGTCCTTTTTGAGCTCTTCCATGGCCTGAGACCATTGCATATTTATTTTGGAGTTTTTGGATGCAGAAGCCTTGAGTTTTGCGTCTTCCCCTGATGGTAAGCATTATTCTTCCTCCTTCACAAGGATGGATGAAAATACCTGTTCACCAAGCAAGTACCCTTCTATAGTATTTTATATTATAGTATTTCCCCCCCTTTTTTGTGCATTTTCCCAGCTAGTTACTTGACTTTTAAATCCTTTGTGAAGAGGAGGGTATACTCTGGGGACCTGTAAGTTCTCAATTCCTCCATGGTGGCACAATCAAGGGAGAGGAGTTTACTCCTTTCCTGACCTGCACTCTGGGAGCTACCAAAGTTTTTCTGCCTAGGATCTACAAGTAGAATTTCCTTTCCAGAACTTCCACTAGCTCCACCACGCCAGCACTCTTCCTCACCCTAGGGGCCCTACTCAGTGCTGAGACCCAGATCAGCAGCTCAATTCCTCCCAGGTCTTTAGGCCAACATCTCCAAAAATGGATGCTGCCACTGCTGCCACTGTTGACACTGTTGCCTGGAACCGGGGCTGGGGGAGGACCCTGCTCCCTTCTTACCCAAGTGAAAAAGCTTTCTCACTGAACTTTGAAGCTGTCTTTGGTGTTTGTGGATTGAGGGATCTGGGAATTGCAGCTGCTACCCTAGATTCCACCTCTGAGGCCTGTTCTTGTCCTGTTAATGTTCATTCTAGTTCTGTGAGGCCAAGGTTGAGCTGAGTTGGTCTGGGCTGTGCTCAGTGCACTATTTTCTGCTCCATGCCCCAGACGATAGACCTTTCCTCCTGGCCTTCCAGACTGCCTTGAGCTGGAAATCTCTTTCATTCTGTTATTTTGTGGCTTCTGCTGCTCTAGAATTTATTTAGAGTCATTTTTTATAGATATTTTATGGGCTGTGGGGGAAGAGCTAGAGTAAGTGGGTCTTCCTCCTCTGCATTTTGACTGATGGTAAGTTTTTAAAGCCACATTTGAACTCATGTCTTCCTGATTCCAGTTCCAGGAATCTATCTACTATGACACCTACCTGCCTCTGTCACAAAAATGCTTTTAAAAAAATCTTATGTGTTTTATGCCATTTAAAAATATTATTCTGGAAATGGGTCAATAGCTTTCATCATATTGCCTAAGAGATCCATGATAGATATGTGACAAGTTAATAACCCTTTATTTAGAAGTATCTGATTCAAAGGATCATAGAATTAGAAATAGAAGGGACTTTACAGGTCAACTGGTCTAATACCCTAATTTTATGGGTGAAGAATCTGAGACTTACACAAGTTAAGGGATGTGTCCAAGGTCTCACAGGTTGAAAGGAGGAGAACTAGGTTTTGAATGAGGTCCTGTGACTAAGTTCAACACTATTTGTGCTGTACTCATGTTTACCTTACCGGTAACTTGTTGGAGACATAACCTGTGCCTATGTCTCTATACATCATGTTTTTAATGCAAAATGTAGGTTTTCTTAATAACTCAGAGGTGAGGAGAACATCAGCAATACCAAGGGGAAAGGATTAAAACAATCTTAAGTTCCTTACCTTGGAGGTGGTATCATTTGCAAGATTACAGTTCAGTATCTTTCCATGAGGTCTCCCTAAATGACCTAAAAGTAGAAGTAAATTAAAGGAGAGCTCTCAGACTATTCTTATTGGTATCACATTGTATATGTCAACACTGCTTTACAGTGGGTAAGCAGAAGTTAAGACAAGTCCCCTCACTGAGTTTACAAGCTTACAAGGGCCCTGAAAAGAATGAAAATATGTAAGAGGCTGTTCTTCTTTTGTTTGAGATTCACAACAGCTGTTGTATTCTTCTTGACTGGTTCCAAATTTAATAAGGCCCAATAAATCTCTAAGAAAACAACACGGAGACACTGCTATTGTGTTTTGTTTGGGGGTTGAGCTCACAAGTCACAGTCTTCTCTCTTGCTTTTTTGCTGGCAAATCTCAGATTGGGTCACACCAAAAATAAATCCCCAAGCACCAAATGAGAAAACCACAGAGAAAATCAAACTCATAGCAATCTGAGGGCAAAGAGCCCAAAGCATAGATTAAAGGCAATTCTGACCTTCAACGTATGTTTTTGAGAAGTAATAGTCTACCGACATCATTGAGCACTTGAATATCTTTTTCAGTTCATGTTTTCTAATTCATTGTTAACGTGGTACAGCATGTAGTTTGACCGGGGAGGGAGCCAACCTAATGAGAAAATGCATTTCTTTTAACATATACTAGGTTCCTCAGGGCTCCTCAAAGTTATCAGTCAGGGAGAATAGAAAGCCTGTACAAATGCTATGGTGTAAAAGAGAATTCAATTCAAAAGACTACAGAGTGGTCCAAGTGGTGATTTTTTTAATGCATAAATGTCTGTCTTTGTATCTGTCTGTGTGTCTTTCTCTGCCTCTATTTCTCTCTGTGTGTGTGTCTCTCTGTCTCTTTCTTTCTGTCTCTGTCTCTCTCACCCATACCCATACCCACACACTTGGTAAACCTCAATGACTCTCTGTCATATCTAGGCTAAAATAACACCTCCCCTTTGGCATTTAAAACTCTTTATAATCTAGCTCCTACCTACCTTTCTAACTTGATTGCACTTTTTTGTCTTTGCATACTCTTTGGTCTTCATGTGTGCCATTCCATCACAAATTTCTTTGTCTTTGTCTACCATTCTTGTAAGTTATTCTTCCTTTGTCTCAGCGTCTTAAGTGAATGGATGCAATACTTGACGCATTTTAAGATTAAAATGATTGTTTAATGTAGAATACATATTTTTTGTTGTTGTGTACATTTCTACTACTCAAAGCCTTGCTTTACTAGATCCTCTGTAGTGAGCCTTGAAAGACTGGTTCATTTTGATACCCACAAGGTATGGGCATTGAACAGAACGTTACAGCCACCTGAAGGGTAAGTCTTATGTTTGCCTTCCTGCCTGAAGAAATCATCAATTACTTCTGGCTGTAAAGGAATGCTGGTCTCCCTGCCTGAGGAGAAGGTGAAAGGGCGTGAGAAACACCTTTCTGTGCATTTAATAGAAGATCCCTAGACTGTGTAGAAAAATAATCCAAGAGAGAATCTGGAATAAAATCACTCAAAGGAGGTGAGGGAAATCAAAGTAATGTCAAGAGGTTAGCAAGCAGACGAATGTGAGAGAGGAGACAAAAAAAAAAAATAACTTGTCTCAAATTTATATAGGAGACAGCAACTTTCTCGTAGAGGGATAAATCCAGGCCTAGTGACAATGAGGATTTATGTAAAGGTGTGTCAGGTGCAACTGAGAAAGGTGCAAAATTTGTTGGTGGTCTTTTTATGAAGGCTTTGCAAGTTATATACAGAACAAAACTGACTAATTGGGAAAGCTCTTTTATCTCACTGGAAAAAATATTCTAGAAGGCTTACCATATGTCAAGACTAATGATGATAATGATAATAATAACACATTTAAATAGCATTTTATGTTTTGCAAAGTATTTTTCTCACATTGACCCTGTCAGGCAAGTAAGTAAATAAATGAAGCCTGCATTGATCTCTTACTTCCTGTCAGGCTCTATTTTAAGCTCTGGGGATACAAAAACAAGAAAATAAGATAGTCCTTAATCTTCCCCCACCCCTAGACAATCAGGGTTAAATGACCTGTGCTAGGTCACACAGTTAATGAAGCAAATTTGAACTTAGGTCCTCCTGACACCAGGACCAATGTGCTACCCACTGCACCATCTAGCTGCCTCATAGTTGTTAATCTTAAATGACTTACTTTCTAATAGGGGAAGATGGAATCCAAAGTTTAGCTAGCTGGAAAGAGTGGGGAGAAAGGAGTACACCTTTGGGGATGGGAAAAGTAGTAGAACTAGAAGTGGAGTGGACCAGAGGATGACTTAGAGGTGGAGAGCCAAAGCAGTACAACTATGTCTACTAGAGCATAATGGATACGAGGGTTTCCTATCTCCTCCTGGATCCAATACAGATCCAGAGGTCTAATGTTTAAAGACCTTCATAACAACCTAGCCCTCTCCTACTTTCCAGTCTTCTTCTACCTTACAACTCTCCACAAACTCTTCAGTCCAGTGACACTGGCTATCCCAAGAATAAGATATTCCATATCTCAGTTCTGGTCATTTTCTCTGTCTGTCTCTCATGCCTGGAATGCTCTCCCTCCTCATCTCCACCTACTGCCTTCCCTGACTTCCTTTAAGTTTCAACTAAGATCTCATTTTCTCCAGAAATCTTTTCCCAACATTTCTTAATTCTAATGCCTTCTCTCTCTTTATTGTTTCTTATTTATCCTCTAAATAATTTGTATATATTTACTTGCTTACCATCTCCTCCATTATTAGGTTGTGAATTCCTCGAGGACAGGGATTGTCTTTTTGTCTATTTTTTTTTTTTTGTATCCTCCACAACTAGAATAATGCCTGGCACACTTTAGGTGCTTAAAAATGTTTATTGCCCAACATGGAATGAAGAGGACCTGGGTTCAAATCTTGCCTCTAATTACCTTCCAAGATGTCACCATAGGCAAGTCACTTAACTTCCCTGTATCCCAGTTACTTTATTAGTAAAATGGGGATATCTATAACACCTGCCTCATAAGGTTGTTACGATGGTCAAAGAAGATAATAGCTATAAGATCCAGGGTTGTGCTGCAGCCAGAACTAAAAAGCCAATGGTTAAATTTCCAATGAGAGCATTTGTACTTCAAAAATCAATGTTTACAAATGAGGATGTGATTTGTTGTTTTAGTGGTTGTTTAGACTTGAGAAAGTATAAATAATGCAAATTAAACTTAAAAATATAGGTACGTACTTTCCCCTCCTTGATCCTGATTTTATACATTTACCAGAACATCTCTTTATGACCTGATAATAAACATTTCTTGAGCTAAGCAGGAGTGCAGTAGAAGGCTCCAATGAAGGAGGGCATCAGCAGAATGGTGACTATAGTGATGATGATGACGATGGTGATGATGGTGATGATAACTGGCATTTATATAGAACATTAAGGTTTGCAACTTTATATACTTTATCTTACATGGACCATATGATGCCCTTCTGCCTAGAAAACTAATGCACGATATAATTGCAAAGTGCTTACAGCAACACCTGGCACCTAGTAGGTATGATATAAATACTGGCTATTACTGTTGCTATTTCCTTCATTTTAGATATAGGAACTGAGGCTGAATAGTTAAGCAACTAGCTCAGGGATTGTACAACTAGTAAATATCAGAATTCAAATTCGAATCCAGAATTGTATTGACTTCAAATCTTGTATTCTTTTCATTGTACATTTTATTTTATTTTTAAAATTATTTTGTTTTCAGTTTTCTACAATCACTTCCATATGTCTTAGATTTCCCCCTCCCTTCCCCTCTCTTCCCTATCCCTCCTCGAGACAGTATGCAATTTTATATAAGCTCTGCATATACATTCTTCTTAAATACATTTTTACCTTAGTCATGTTGCATAAAAGAACTAAAATGAAAAGAAAACAAAACATAACACAAGAGAAAATGGTCTGCTTCATTCTGTGATCCAATTCCATAGTTTTTTCTCTGAATGTGAAAGGTATTTTGCTTCAAGAGTCCACTGAAAATTTTTTAGGTCCTTGCATTGCTGTAAAGGACTAAGTCTACCAGAAAAATTCCTTTCACACTGTGGTTGTTGCTGTGTGCAAAGTTCTCCTGGTTCTGCTCATTTCACTCAGCATTAGCTCGTATAAATCCTCCAGGCCTCTCTGAAGTCTCTCTGTTCATCATTTCTTATAGCATAACAGTATTCCATTACATTCATATGTAATTCATATTACAGTCATTCTCCAATTGCTGGGCATCCCCTCGATTTCCAGTTCTTGGCCAACACAAAGAGAGCAGCTATAAATATTTTTGTACGTGTGAGATCCTTTCTCATTTTTATGATCTCTTTGGGATACAGTCCTAGAAGCCATACTTCTGGGTCAAAGGGTATGCGCATTTTTGTAGCCCTTTATGCATAGTTTCAAATTGCTCTCTAGAATAGTTAGATCAGCTCACAGCTCCACCAGCAATTAATTAGTGTTCCAGCTCTTCCACATCTTCTCCAGCATTTATCATGTTCTGTTTTGTCATGTTAGCCAGTCTGATAGGTGTGATATAGAACCTCAGAGTTGTTTTGATTTACATCTCTCTAATCAATAGTGATTTTAGAGCATTTTTTCATATGACTATAGATAGCTTTAATTTCTTCCTCTGAAAACTGCCTGTTCATATCCTTTGATCACTTATCAATTGGGGAATGACTTACATTCTTGTACATTTGACTCAGTTCTCTATATATTTTAGAAATGAGGCCTTTATCACAGGCATTAGTTGCAAAAATTCTTTCCCAGTTTTCTGCTTTCCTCCTAATCTTGGTTACATTGGGTTTATTTGTGCAAAAACTTTTCAATTTAATGTAATCAAAATTATCCATTTTGTACTTCATAATGTTCTCGGTCTCTTGTTTGGTCAAAAATTTCTTCATTCTCTATAAATCTGACAAATACACTATCCCTTGCTCCCCTAATTTGTTTATAGTATCAGTCTCTATTTGTAAATCATGTATCCATTTGGACTTTATTCTTGTGTACGGTGTCAGGCTTTGGTCTATGCCCGGTTTCCACCACACCGTTATCCAGTTTCACTGTATATTTAAAATCCACTGACCAATACTCAGCATATCCCTAGAGAAAACTTGAGTTAGAAATAATAACAACTCATCTACGTATAGTACTTAAAATCTTTCAGAGTATTTCCCTTATAATAACCCCGTAAGACAGGTAGTGCAAGTATTATATATTTCCACTTTATGGATGAAAGTAGAAGCTAAGTAATTTTCCTCATGATCTCACAGTGTCTGGAGTAGGATCTGAACATGGGTCTCCCAACTCCAAGCTCCATGCATTTATGCCACACTGCATCTCAAAACCAAATAGAAACAAAATAAATTTCAAAATTTGACACAAAGAAGTAAATATAATTTCATAGTTACAATTGATACTTTTGTTGGATATTATTGATGACTAGAATATGGCAATAAAGAGTAGACTAGATTCAAAAGAAAGAGATCCATTAGAGTTCTGGACCTGGAGTCAGGAAGACCTAAATTCAAATGTAGTCTCAGACACATACTAGCTGTGTAACCCTGGGCAAGACCCTTAACTGCTGCCTCAGTTTCCTCAACTGTAATTTGGGGATAATAGCAGCACCATTCTTACAGTATCATCATAAAAATTAAATGAAACATTACTCATAATGTACTTAGCACACTGTCTGGCACATAGTAGGTACTACCTAATTACTTGTTTCCCTTTCTCCCTTTCCTTTTAGTATCGTGGAACCTGCCAGAGTTTAAAATCTGCTGTCTTACATAGCCTCTGGGAATCGAGAGTCACTTCCATGCCATGGTGAAACATCCAAGTAGGACTTTGGGATATAGACTATAATATAATTAAAGAACCAGGAGCACAGCAAGTTGTAATGGTGCAAACCTCCAATTATCTAGACATCTTTCAAAAGTTTTGCTCTACTACTAGCAGACAACCAGATAATTTTTGCCTTGCCTTGTGGACAATTTCATCTCAAAAGTTTGAGATCACAGTGAGGGAGAAATACTACCAATAAGCAAGAACAGGCAAGTGAAGGGAAAGTTATAGGAATTTGAAGAGAAAATGACAATGTTATTTCCGTTGTTAGAGTCAAAGAAGAGAATGTGATTCACAGTCAGGTAAGTATCCTTTATTTTGGAGAATGTTATTTCAAAAAAGCTTAAAGGCAAATCATGTTTTTATGACTTGAGATTCTAAAAGGGAAGATGTCCTAAAAAGCAGGAGAATATCTAAAAATGTTATTTTCATAATGTGACCATGAAACATAAAAATAAGGAAGAGAAAAAAAATCGGGTAAAGAAATTAGTATCTTCGTAGAGGGAACTCTAATGAACCAAAATTGTTTTCAATCTTATTTTCATTGATATCTTTAGTTTTGACCTCACTTTCATTTTTCAATGTACATTCCTTCTCAGCCAGTGAGGTTTTTTTTTTAAGCAGATTTAAAAATGAAAAAGAAAATAATACAACCTCAGAAAAAATCAATCAGAACATCAACTGTGTCTGACAATGCATGTAACGTGATACAGCCATAATATTCTACTTCTCCAGAGAGAGGAGTGGGGTGCATTTTCTCCCCTTTCCTTCAGCTTCAAGTTTTCTTGTTACTGTTTT
Source organism: Notamacropus eugenii (assembly GCF_028372415.1). Lineage (NCBI taxonomy): Eukaryota > Metazoa > Chordata > Mammalia > Diprotodontia > Macropodidae > Notamacropus > Notamacropus eugenii. The sequence continues at coordinate 41,499,910 of NC_092878.1, read as the reverse complement.
TTCCGTTTACATTATTGTACTCATTCTGTACATTATTTTCATGGCTCTGCTGACTCTGCATTAGTTCATACAAGTTTTCTCATGTTTCTCTGCATTCTTTATATTCATTATCTCTTCTGGTGCAGTAACATTCCATTACATAGCCCTTCACGATTGCTTTAGCCATTCTCCAAATCATAAGTGTCTACTTTGTTTCTAGTTCTTTACTGCCACAAAAAAAGTGCTGCTATGGATATTGGATGTGATATTTTGATTTGATGTGAATATTAAAAATACGGATATTTTAAAAAATAATATGTACCAAATATGGAAGGACAGACATGGAGAATAATGAATAACCATGATATGAAACTATCAAAAGAACATTAGGAAGTAGAAAACCTAGAAAGATTTGAGGATTGTGAAAAATTCTAAGGTCTTACAAAGAATATCATTTTGCCTGTGTTGGAAGCATGATTAACAAAGAGGGGATTGTGTGATGCTAACACACAACAAAGTGAAACATTACTATTCAAATTTTCTTATGATTCCTGTCTTTTCACCATATTTCCAATTACATTAATAGTGATGCATGAGTAGTCTAAAAGTTTTCAAAGTTAGCATTCTATCATCCCCCTCCTACTGTTAAATCTTTAATAGCATTTGTAATCTTTCTTGTAATTTAAGGCACTTCCAATATAATTTATCTGTACTCCTCCCCATAGTGCTCAGCTAGCCACAGGTATAAATTGGCAGTTTCTAATTAAGTATCAAAGGAAAAACCTGGTGTGTGCCAAAGGACATCTACAATTGACTTAATTAGAATAAGAAAGAATGCTCTATTAAAATTGAATTAAAGTTGAAGTTTTATCCTAGCTATCTTTGGATATGTAAGCCAAGCAGTTACAAAGAAAGCCCAGACATGGTCACATTTTCATCTGCTAGATTCTTTCTGAGACTGGATGGGCTGTTGACTCTACACTCTGTGGGGTACACTAGGAAAACATCTAATCCTAAGCATGTAGATACAAAATTCCATGAAAGCTTTGTGAATATAGAGAAATAATTTGGGGGTGCATTTGAACATTTATTCATATTTTCGTAAAGATGAACAAGAAATTGTCTTGGGTTGATTTGACTCACTACAAAGCCACTTAGCTGACCCAGAGAAGATCCATATGAGGAAAATTGGAGCTAAGGCCTAGGTCTGCCTATTCGTGAGAAGGTCTGGAAGTATCTCAAATCAGCTCAGGACAACTTGTTTTTTATCCTTATGAAAAGATAAGCAAATGTTCCAGTATACCCCAAACTTCTTCCCCAACATTTCAGTTAGCAGTTAGGTGATTCAATTTATAGAATGCTGGGCCTGGAGTCAGGAAGACTCATCTTACTGGGTTCAAATCTGGCTTCAGACACTTATTAGCTGTGTGACCCCTAGAAAAGTCACGTAACACAGTTTGCCTCAGTTTTCTCATCTGTTAAATGAGCTGGAGAAGGAAATGGCAAACTACTCCAGTATCTTTACCAAGAAAATCCCCAAAAGAGGTTACAAGGAGTTGAATATGACTGAAACAACAACAAGAAGAACTTTATCTGATTTTCCAACTGACCTTCCCCAATGATAGGTTCCTCTGTCCAAATTTTCCCTGAGTACCCTCTTGAATGAGAATCTTGTTCTGTTTTTTGAAGACTTACAGACACTTTCATCAATTAGCAGCCCATCTCTTGGTGAGATCATCTTCGTTTAACTCTTCTCTCAGCAACTGATCCTGCCTTCAGCATTACTTCATCTAATCTTCTTCTCCCTGGAGTTGTCTCATGGGATAACTTTAATCATCCTGTGCATCTGATAGAGTGATTATTGCATCATTTTCCTCTTGAAACACTTTTTTTGTTATTCTGAACTTAACAAGCACCAATTATCATGAACATTTCTCTAAACAAAGAATTGAAAAAGAAGACTAAATAGAAAATTGAATCTCTGCTCTGAAGAGCATCTAATAAATTCAACATGTCAGTTTCAAAGTTGTCTTCACTCTCCACTTTGGATGGACTACAGTAGAAAAGCCTATAAATTTCCTCACTCCAGAGAAATGAATGAAAATATTGCTCCTTAGCTGAGATGAGTTAGACCTAGACATCCATCTCTATTGGTGCTGGAAGAAATCTGTTCCAGTCTGTTTCCCAATTTTGTGGAGGTCCAGGCAAAAGAATCAGAAACAATTGGCTTAAGTTTGACACACATGAATTTTCATAGTAGAGATCTTGAGGCTAAAGAATGTACCCAAGGGGATGGACCATGAAGGAAATAGGTAGGATAAACAGGGGAAATGATCCAGTAGAGAAATACTAATAGATTGTCAGGAAATGATGGGTTAAGTAGGAGGGAGATTCAGTGTTGGTTCCATGTATTCCTTGGCCTTGGTGTCCTTAGCTTTTCCAAGTTTCCATTAGCAACCATTATTTTTAGGAGAGATGAACTCCAAGACTAGAAATTTCAAGGCCAAAACTTCTTCAATAAGAAATCTGGATTTGGAAAATTGCTTCCCTATGGACCATATCTCTGGGAATAGAGTCTTCAAAAATCAAATTGGAAAATATTTGGTCAGATTCACTTATCATTACAACTGAATAATGTTAAATGGCAGCCTGTTGTGTAAGTCTAGGGGGATATTCACTTACATTTTTATCTAATGGGCCAGCATTCCTAATTCTAATTCATAAGCATATGGGCTAAATAGACTTTAAGCACAATAATTACAACGTTGATCACAGCTGATGTTTTTCCTCCCCTTTCGGACTAGACTTTTGATTTCATTGGTCCCAACACAATATATGATCTTAGACAGTCAGAGAACCAAGAGTTTAAGTGGCTTGCTCTATAACACGCAGCCACTGTGTGTCAAAGGTGGAAGTTTTATATTGACCTTTCTAACACAAGGCCACCTCTTTTTCCACTATGCTAGGACGTTTTTGAAAAAAGGTTAAAAATCATGCAAGACTTTCTTAAGCAATTACTGATCTTTTGATGGTAAACTAGCTCACAAATCCTTTTTGGAAGCGTGATGGAGGAATTTAAATCAAAATACATTTGATTGACTCACTGGACTGGGTTGCCAAATTCTTACCAGTATTATTCCAGTGTTTTGGATGACAAGAAGTCATAGAACACCACATCTCCAAAGAATTGAAACTAAGGTTCACCCAAAGGACAGTAGAGAAGCATATGGTAGTTGTGAATAAGCTGTAAAATATTAAGCAAATGATTTCAAAAAAGATCCTTCTCTCTCCTGAATCTTATATTATCTCAGGTCTTCTCATCTGGGAAGATACTTTTGCCTCTTCTCTGATTGGTCAGCCCCTCCAAGAAGCTCCATTTTAAAGAAGTTCTCAGACCAACCATGCTCAACTCTCTATATATCTCTCTGGACTCTGTTTCTGACTCCACCATATCCCATGCAGGTAGCATTTTCTGTTCCCTCATCCTGCTTTGCAGTTTCTTTTTATATTTTTTCTTCTCCCACTAGAAGGGAAGACAGAGACTATCTTTCTTTTTACTGGTAGTTATATTCCAAGCACTTAGTACAGTGTATGGTATATAGTAAGTTCTTAATATATGCTTGTTGCCTTGACTTCAAGGATGTTATCAAGGAAATTGGAGTAAAAAAGATGAGCTGGTGATATGATGAAAAAGAGGGACAACCAAGGAACAGCGCACATACACTATCGGTATACATGTTCCTCAACATGCTGGATGAATCCATTGTGGATGACTTAAAGGAAGACATGGTATAGGATAGACAGATATATGTGAATGCAGCCTATATCACTGAAGGAAATAATCACACCAATAAAAGCGTAAATCTATTTGAGCACTCATTGGGAAAATTCTGGATTGTTTTACTTTGCTTGGGATATATTTAGGAGAAATATTGGATATTATATTAGTCTGGATAATTCTCTGTTTTATTCAAATTATGTTCTTTTCCATCTCTAATATCTTTTAAAATGGTCCTAGCATTTATTCAGCATGTATTAATATGAGTATCATTATTTCTATTTTACAGATAAAAAATTGAGTAATAAATATCAAAGCTGGAATTTCAAAACAGATCTCCCTCTGACTCAAGTCCAGTGATCTCCATTACACCACATACTTCACTCTGCTTCTCAAAAATTATTTTTATTTTTTTCAGTTCCATCATTTCTTTCTTAACTATTGGTCAGTAATCTATGATATATTAGCAGGAATGGCTATCTCCCTTATTAGAATATAAACTTCCTAAGTGTAGAGAGATTCTTTCAGCTTTTTTTATATTCATCATTGCTTAGAACAGTGACTGGCACATAGTAAGTGCTTAAATATTTGTCCATTGACTGATTAGTTAGTATAATTCAAGGGCAAATAGACACTTTCACTAGGAGAAATGTCTTTAGCAGCCAGTATCAGTACAGAAGAAAGAATAGTGTTAGAATCAACTACTTCCCATATTGCTTTTCTCTTTCAGCTTCTTCTTGGTCCTCACATCAACTGCTTAGGGATGCTAGTGTCCTACAATGGCTGCCAACCTCAGTATATATGACTTGTGTTTCAGCCTTCATTTATCAAAACCTAACTCTGTTCCAAGCATAGATTTCTGCATTTTTCAAAAGGGTTCTTGAAGCTTAGGTACTGTTCTAGGTCACATACCTGGGTTTTATGTTCTTTTTTCCTGGAGCCAATCTTTATTCCATTGTTCATTGGCCCTGCTATTCAGGGCTAATCCACAGAATCCAGTGATATCCATAGAATAACTCTCCATTTTTTCTTTGTTCCTCAAAACAGCTCACAGGTACAAAAATACTGCTGGAAATTACCCAGAATGACCATCTTCTCTGAGTTTCTCAAGAACAACTCAGAAATGCTATTGGATTAAGTCACTGAGTGGTATTTTCCATTTTGCAGGCTTGGCTTTTTGTTGGTGTTGTAGAAACACTTTTTGATCCTGAAACAACATATTCACATTAGCCAACAAGCAGAAGTTCTGATCAGACTTTGTTTGTATCATAACCCAAATGGCATGTGCCATCATCCAGATTCTTAATTATCCTTAGTAATGGTAAGTAGACAATCAATTAATAAACAACAATATATTATTTGTTTATTACTGTTCTTTATACATACCAAGCACTATTCTAGGCACTAGGGTTACAAAAATCAAAATTAAATAGCTTCTGTTTTCAAAAAACTTCCATTCTAGCTAGGAAATAACAGGCATATAAGTAAATGGAAACTATATACAAAAATTCATTTGGTTAGGGTTGAGGTGGGGCCAGATTAGCCACTGATAGGACCAGGAAAGTCTTCATGTAGAAGGGGGCACTTGAGCTTTGAAGGGTCTAGTTACTTAAAGGTGGAGGTAAGGAGATCATTTTAGCATGAGAGATCCTATGCACAAATGTAGAGTCTAGAGATGGAATGTCATGTTTGAGGAATAGCAAACAGTACAGTTTGGTTGGAATGGAGAATGCAAGGAAAGGAGTCATGTTTGATATGCCTGGAAATGTAGCTTGGAGCCAGATTAGGGAGGCATTAAATGCTAAACAAAAGAGTTCACATTTGATTATCCTAGTAATAGAAAGACATTGGAACTTTTTGAACTTGGAAAAGATACAGTCAGATGTGCTTTAGGAGTATCAATTTGACAGGTTTGTGGGATGGGGAAGATGCCAGAAGCAAGGAGAACAATTAGAAGGCCATTGCAATAATTGCAGGAAGTAGTCCACAGATAACGAGAGATTGAACTAGGATGGTGGCTATGTGAACGGGGAGAGAAGGAAGTCAGAAGTTACAGATGGCTCTGAGATTGCCAACCTGGGTGAATGAAAGAATAGTGCTGCTTGAATAGAAGTGGAATATTTAAGAAGAGTAGGTTGGGAAGAAAAAACAATGAGTTCGAGTTTAGGCATATTGAGCTTGAAATGTCTATAGTAGTCTAGTTGGAAAGGTCCAAGAGTTGACTGGGATTGAAGAATTAGGACTCAGGAAAGAGATGATGATTTGGTTTATAGATATAAGAGTTGCCTGAACTGAAGCCATAGGGGTTGATAAGATCAACAAAAGAAAAAAGAAGATCACCAAAAGAAGTGTGTAGAGAGAAAGATGAGAAGAAGACTTAAGATAAAGCCTCTGGGTATGTCCACTATTAGGGAAAAGGACATGGATGATGATAATCCAACAAAGGAGAGTAATAAAGAGTGACCATATTGGAAGGAAAATCATCAGTACTGGGAAACTGAGATGTTCCAGAGAGGATATAATATTCAGGAAGAGATTGTGGTCAAAACTATAAAATTCTAAAGAAGTCAAGAAGGATGAAAATGTATTAATTAACTCCACAGTTAATGTAATTTTTTAATTACATGTATCAACTTCCTTACCCAGTTTTGCTCACCAGTTATACTAAAAGTAATGATAATAACTTCATATTTTTCCATTTATATAATACTACAAGCTTTTCAAAGCACTTTCCTTACAACATCCCTGTGAGGACAGTAATATATATGAGCGTTATCATGATTCTAATGGAATTTTTATGCTTGGTACAAATTAATCTGAGAGAGTAGTATTGTATAGTGGTGTCACAAAAGATAATCAAAGGTAGATTATCTGGAAGAGGTTTGGCTCATCTTCCAGAGAGTTAATCTTAATCTATAGCAGGAGTAGGTGAACAAGTGAGCCCTGGAAAAGGGTTACCACAGTAATGAGCCCCTGGTGGTGGTGACCCACTATTAAGTAGGGGAATTCAAGGAAGGCACAATGATGATGGCTACTGCAGAAGAAACATGGCCTTGTATATATCAGTGCCATGGTACCAAACCCCATCTGCCCCATACTAGTTCAAATTCTTAGCATCATTATTTCCATTTTACCAGTAAGGAAATAGGACTCAGAGTTTAATGGACTTATCTTAGGTCATCCAACTAGTGAGTATCAAAGCAGAGGTTCTATTCCAGGTTTTCTAACACTGAATTTATTTCATTTTTATCTTCCTTGTCTCAGATGCTAGTGAATACCACTAATGAGTGGAGAAGGAAAAAAAAATGCTTTAGAAAAAAGGTCCCGAGTAAGACACAAGTCAATTAATCTGCTGAAAAATTAAGAACCTACAAATATTCATTCTCTACCTAGAGTCAAATTGAGTTCTAGAAATTGCCAGGACAATCTAACACAATCTTGGGGCATCTCATATTCTTTGTTTTAATAAAATGATTTCAGAACAGCAAGAAAGCACAAGGTCTTTTATGTGGGACCTTGGCAATGGCATTTCTTCCCATATGTGTCATTGACTTGACAAATCACCCTACATAGCCCTGATTATGTCATTTTCCTGTCCCCAAACTTTCAATATTCTCTATTACCTGTGGAAAAAAAAGTTCAGACTAATTAGCCTGGCATTTCCCTCTGCTATCTAGATCCAGCCTACCTTTGCAACCTGATCTCTCTTTCTGTGCACATATTCTTACTTTCTAACCAGGCTGAATTATTCAACATGATACAGTGAAAAGAGTGCTAAGTTTAGACTGAGAGGATGTAAGCTTAAAGCCTGGTTCTATTTTTTATATGAGTGACCTTTGGCAAATCATTTAACCTCTATGGACTTCTGCCAAATGAGGAAGCTAGGATGGATGACCTCGAAGGTCTTTTTCAACTCTATATCAATGATTTCTCAACTCACTGTGCTCCTTCTTGGCTTTTGCTTGTTTCCCCCATTCCTTTGCCTGTAGATTAAAAGTTCCTTGAGGCCAGGAACTATTGTCTTGTTTTTGTATTCCAATCACCCAGCACTTTGCAGTAATAGTGCAAAAGAAATCTTTGTTCTACTGAATTGAATTCAGTCTCCCTACCACTTCTGCTACTTGAAATCCTCTCCACTGAAGCATTGCCTATTCCATGAACCTTTCCCTGATGCCCCTCCTCAGATGTCATCTCTCCTTCCTTGAAACTTGTTCCTTTACCTTCTGTCTTTGCCCCATTCTAATTAGAATTCTCTATATTTTTGTCCCTGTTTTATCTTTCCAGGTTAGAAGGCAGAAACTTTGTCTTATTTAGTCAATACTCAAGCAGTACTTTGAATTTAGCATATAGAATGTACTTAGTCTTATTGGTTAATTAATTTGAAATTTACATATTTCCTTTCCTAGAAAATGCCTCTTTTTCTAGGCTTTAATCTACCTCATCACATTGATCATTTGTACAGTTCTAAAGAAGGTAGCACAATTGTGAGTCATAAAGGTTTCCTTTGGATACTTTGGATAGGTAAGCAGAGATCTCATTTTCTGCACACTACAACACAATAGTTTTTTTTAGAAAATAGAATCTTCCTCTTTTCCCCCATACGTCCAGGCAGTCACTTCATGGAATGATTGCATTTTAGAAATGAGAGTGATCTTAGGCATCAGTAGCAGGTAGTGGCCTCTGGGAGACCAAAGATGGAAGAAGCACGAGCTGCAGGAATGGTTGTATTGATGCATCTGTGTTTTTTCCCCTGATCCAGCTGTTCTTTTTGTGTATGTGTTTTTCAAGAAGTTATTTTTTTAAAAAACTGTTTTAAATGGATACCACAGGATAGAAGGCTGTTAGCAGATTGTTGTTTTGGGTTTGTTTTGTTTTTGCTTGAGGTGACAGAAATTGTTAAAAATCCATCTGAAATTGGCATCTAGAACTCAGGCATAGACCTAGGTATATTGGGAAGTACCATTGACTGGAAACATCTAGCATTCTTCCCTTCTCTGTGATACGCATACTAATATGGTCAGAATTTTCCCATCAACCCAAGCGGCTTGTATTGAATCTGGAAAGAAATTTCTTTTTTATCTTGGGGCCTTGTGCTTCCTTGTTGTTCTGGCACCAACTGTTTTATTTATCACACTCTACTTTTCTGCCTTTAGTCTCTCATGTATTTTATCTCTATCATCCCTCTGCTCTGTATTTTATTTTCCTATTTCTTATCACAGTGGATTTCCTTTCAAAGTTCAGGACGTACTTTTTTTTAAGAAAACAGCTCAGGCAGCAAACCCTCAGGAAATAAAATTGCTCAAATTAAATACAAAATTACCAGCCGTCGTTCTACAAATGCAGGTGAAGGGTGGCACTTCATTTGCACAATGGCTGCATTTTCAGGCTAGAAGTAGATGAAAATTTCAAATAGAGAAAACCGTATGACTAATAAAAAGTAAACAATTGTCAAAGCTGATTTATTTTTTGGTCCAAACTTGATATTGCAAAAGTGCTAAGACTTATTCTGAATTTCAGAAACCAATTCATCGTTGCAAATCCACAACAGTCTGGTGAGAAGTGCATATGTGTTAGACCCACAGTAATAGATCTTTGAGGAAGATGTAGCCTCCACTGAGTTTCAGCCAGCCTTATCCTACCTGGACACCAATAACTAAATAAGTAATGCACATGGAAGTTGTTTGTTGCATTATAATTGGAAGATTCTAGGCAAGGTATTCTAACTCCTTACATGGTGGCAATCCAAATGCCCATTTCTTTCATACTAATCTCCACAGCCAGTAAGTTAATGTTAATTTGCCTAAGTTTTATCTGTGATTTATTTAGCCCATAAATTGTCATTTATAATTTTCCTTGGAAATTATGCCAGATTTTGGGCAATTAAAACAAGACATCAAAATCTAATTGATGTCACCTTTTATTTAAAAAAAACAATTTTTTAGAAATAATTTTTAAAATAATTGTTCAAAGAAGTTTAATGTCTTCAGGATTTCACTGATCTTTGAAACTATCTTTAAAAAATTTTTTTTTTGATAAATATTTGGGATGTCCTGATCATTTGTCAATAACTTCTGTCCACAACCCTTCCTTGTAAAAAAGTATAGAAAGTTTAAACAAACATTTTGGGCATGTCTGACATATATGCCTCATTTTACACTTATATTGAGAGGGAGAGAGAGAGAAAGAAAAGAGAGAGAGAGAGAGAGAGAGAGAGAGAGAGAGAGAGAGAGAGAGAGAGAGAGAGAGAGAGAGAGAGAGAGAGAGAAGAGTGTGATGTTTCACCATCAGTATTATGGGGTCAGGCCTGGTCATTGCTTTGATCAGAGTTCTGATATCTTTAAGTGTTATGAAACTAGGTTTGAAAAAATACTTTTAAAAAGATGTTTTAGATCTTTTTTATAAACATGTAAATGGAGTTTGAAAAAATACATATTTCTCAAATGTAGGTATTAAGGGAAATTGGATTGGGGTAGCTTGGAAAAAGAGAAAAAGCCTGTGTGTTAGAAAATTAAAATTTTGATAATTCTCTATTCCTTGCCTCAAATGTAATATTTCTGCTTGAATCTTGGAGTTAGTCTTGGGAATTTTACTCTTGATTTGGCAAAGAGATTTTCTTTCGACTTGGGCTTTCTTGTTTTCTCGACTGCAGCTGTTTTGTTTATCTGAGACTGTTCTCTATCCTTTATTCTCATACACATTCTCTTACTTTCTGCTCCCCTGCCTTGTATTTGATTTTCTTAACTCTCATCCCTAAAGATTTCCTTTCAAAATACAGGCATATTTCTAAGAAAATGACTTGGGGAACAGGCTCCCTGGGGAACAGGTTTCAAGAAATGAAATAACTCAGCTTAGACATAACAACGAATCAGTCATGGGCTGGGCTAGAAATTCAGAAAAAGGCACTGGATCATTTGCATGGTCCTTGCCTGGCAGTTCTAACTTCTCAGTGCCAATTAACCACCCTACAGGTTTGTTGAAGGGTATCAGAAGCCTTTTGGAGTACAAGGTTAATAAAGCCTTTAACATCACTCCAGTCAGTGTCAGCTTATTGGTCTCATTGGCCCAACTTCGACAAACTTTCCTCAAGAACTGTTCAAGTCCTGGAGTGTTATAGCTGCACGTGTTATCAGAGAGATTATGGAAGACAGCTGGGCCTGCTGATGATAGCTGAGCAAAAGCAAGTCTGGCTGTCTAATCTGATTATCAGACTTTTCCCAAGAAGGTAAAATCAAGTAGAGGCTATGCTTCTAGGTATCAGAGAACCACAGATCATTGGTCCCTAGAGATCACCCAGTCCACTCAGATACCTTTAATTTTTTTTTTTACATAACCATTCTGAATTTATTGATAAGTCAATTACAATATGGACTAGCCTTGCTAATAGATTGGAAAACATACCTATCAACATGCATACACATGCCATCTTTCTCCTACTTCCCAGTGATAAATTCTAAAAGCATTGTTTGAACAAAATAGAAAAATATTATATCAGTATCACTGTAGGTATAGTGAAGTAAGAGAAATAGTGAGTAAAGAGTGCCACAGAGGGGTGTTCTTTGAATTTCCCAGATACCATAGATTTAAGGCCTTTTATAACCTAGTGAGGGATGGGGAACCTGTAGCCTTGAGGTCACATGTGGCCCTTGAAGTCCTCAAGTGAGGCCCTGTAGCACCAATGAGATATTCACCATACCCACAGTGGCCATGAATATCCAAACCTGGTATAATTCTGAATTGCGAAATATCACAGACTCTCTGCATGGAAGACAGAACCAAAATGTTTATTCAGTCACCAGAAAGCCATATCCATCATTGTAACAAAAATCTATACATAATAACAACGCAGAGAACATCATCCCTGAGCCTTCCCTCTTCTAGGCTTCCCACAAACCAGCTCTTTAAAGAAATCACAAACAGGCTTCCTTAAACAAAATCCCCTTCTAACACTCACAGTCAGCTGTGGACTCATCTGCATCCTTCTGTTGTGACTGCTGTCATGACTAACTTCCTCTCAGCTCTGCTCTAGCTCCGCCCCTTCCTGTTCCACCCTTTCAGCAAGCTTCTTTCACCACAGGTTCCATGTAACTCAGACTCATGTGACTCAGTCTTCCTTGTGACCCAGGCAGGCCACATGGGCCTATTAATGAATATAAAAGATCTCCCCATTTAAATTACCATTGCACGCCCTTTGACTGAATCTAAACTTCACAGAACAAATCTCTTTAATAAAAGTATATTTCTATAAAATATCATATATTTATTTATATTACACATAAAATAGATTTTTATATTTCTATAAAAATTGGACTTAGTTGAAAAACTATACCCAAGGACCCAGAAGGCACCATGTGACCTTGAGGCTGCAGATTCCCATTCCTGAAACCCCTTCCTACCTTTATAGTCTTCTTATTTCTTAAACCCAGGGGTTTGCTGGAACCAGCTTATCGAGCCAGTTGTTAAATTTTTATTGTGAACACTTTTACTTCAGAAATCACAAACAGTACAAATTAGGAATTGGTTTATAATTTTCTTTATTACCTAGACTTGACTTAAGAAAGTGATAGATACAGTGCTGTAATTCAGATTAAACTTAAAAGTATGTTCAGCATATATGTGTATCGACGTACACAATAATATATATTGGAGAGCTGGTTGGTGAACATTTACAAGCACACACTTGCTTACCCCAACCCCACTACACATACACGCACGCACACACACACACACACACACACACACACACACACACACCTTGTACTGTATCACTTATTCTGAATTCAATTTTATCTGTCTCTTTGCTGTTCTTCATATACAACACTTTCTCCTGGCTATTTTTCACTGGTTGCCTTCCATTCCTGGAATTCTCTCCCTCCTTTTCTCCACATAGTAGCTATCTTGCCTTTTTTCAAGTCTCAGCCCGTCTCACTTTCTGCAGTACACCTTTCCTAGGCTTCCTTAATCTTATTTCCTTCCCCCTGATTCTACCTCCCCTCTCTCCCAGTTTATCCTTTTTATCTTGCTTATACATGATTGTTTTCATGTTGTCTCCCCCATTAATAGTCAAGCTCCTCCAGAGTAGGAACTATGTTTTGACTTTCTTTGTATCCTTATCACTCAGCCCAATGCCTGGCACATAGTAGGCACTTGGTAAATTCTATTTGATAGATTGACTTAATGATATACAGTTGGAAGAGACCTTGGGTATAACTTCTTCATTTTATGGAAATAACATTATTTTTCAAAGGTTAAACAGGTACTAAATTACAGAGGTAGAGTTGAAATTAAATGATTCTGATTCCAAAGCTAGTCATCTTACCCCTCCTACTTCGCTCTAGGCCATTTTGCTTAGTCTATTAAGGGAAGCCCAGTATACAGACAAGCAAGTTGGTACAGATTGACTCTACTAGGGAAATCCATTCTGCTGATAAGTAAGAAATCCTCTCTTCTTAGAGTAGTTCAGCTTTAAAGCCCTGTACTATTCCCTCCTTCAGGAGAACTCCTGAAAGCTGAAAGTTTTTCCCGATAGTTTAGGTCAGGAATGAATTTTGCACATGCAGTTCCCACTTATAGGAATGGCCTTCTCGCATGCTTATTTAAATACTCTTATGCAGACATGGTAGATGCTCTTGGCCTTGAATCAAAGCATTTTTGTTTCTTATCCAGGGCACAGTCCAATGTTTTTCTCTGACACTGTCTCTCCTTTATTAATTTCTCATCTAGGATGACTATTTGGTTTTCTCTATCCTTGAAGCATGGAATAATAAATAGTAGATAATCAGAGACAGAAGACTATCTTAGGGGAAAAGATTTTTTCTTACAGAAAATCTAACCTAATTTTTTTTTTATTGATGAGAGAATCCAGAGTCTATAAATGCAACCACTGTGTTCAAAATGCTTTCACTTTCAGGGTACACATTTATAAGAGCAAATTGTTAAATAAAAATAAGCTATCATTAGGATTATAGAATTATTTACTTCGTGTTGGAAGGAAATTCAGAAGCCTTTTAGTCCAACTTGCACGCAAATCATTAATTCACTTAAACAACTTTAACAAGTAGTCGTAGAGTATATGCTCTATAACCTTTAGTGGTTGTAGCTTTTCAGAGTTGGAGAAGACCTTAGTGACCATCAAGGCCATACCTGAAAAGAACTCCTACACTAACTTACTTGACAAATGGTAATTCAACCTTTGATTGAAGACTTTTAGTGATGGGAATCTACTGTTAAGTGTTCTGATGAGGCTTAAAATATTAGCCACCAAATCAATCATATTTTGGCATCAAATTAAGAAGTTGAATTCTGCTTAAATTGTTCTGTTAATGTGTTCTTTGTTTTTCATGCTAATCATTGCTTTTTATATGTTAATAAAATGACCTATTCTACACTGGATTCATTTTTCTTTGAGTACCTCTTTTACTTTTTCCCCTTTTAGGGAAGCTCTAGACTACAATAAAAACATAGAGTGGTCTCTAATTGGTTCATTTGTGGTCATGTCTATATTTTATGGACTCAATTTGACAGGTGCTAGATGATAGATTGGAGTGGAAAGAGTCTGTAGGAGGGAGACCAATTAAGCAATTATTGTAATATTCCAGGAAAGAGGTGATGGGTTCCTAAAATAGAGTGGAGAGTGAGTAGAAGAAATAGGAGCATGGGTTCCTGAGATTATTGTAGAGGTAAGATTGACAATACTTAGAAGCTGAATGGATATGGGGGTTGAAGGTGAGGAATGAGGGAAGGATGATTTCAAGGTTGTGAACCTGAATGACCAGAAGGATTGTGGTATTGTCCTTCAGAGCAGAAATGGAGTTGGAAGGAGAATTTTTGGGGGGTGAAATATAATAATTTGGACAAGTTGAATTGGAGTTCTTATGGCATACCTAAATAGAGATATACAGTAGGGAAAGAGTTTAGGACTGGATGTAGATTCAGAAGACATCCCTGTAGAGATGATAATTGCACTCAAGTATGCCAAGATATAAGATGGTAGCTTAAGGGAGTGTTATGATTAAGTAATGAGGATTTTGTACTTTTTTTAAGAATTAGGAGACCTGAGAAAGTTTGTAAACTACAGGGGTGGAATCAATAGACACAGAGAGGTTGAAGGTAAAAGAGACAGTGGAGATGAATAAATTAGCAAGTTTTGAAAGGAGAAAGGAGGGGAGTAAAGGGGTTAGCCTTGATAAAAAAATAGACAGCTCTTCTTTTAGAGAAAGGAGGAAAGGAAGACTCAGGATATTGGGGAGAGATTTTGAAATATAAAATAGAGAAGAAGATTGACTCTATTTTGACAGATTAATAGTGATGGTGGTTGCTGAGTTGGTAAAGAGCCAAGCTGGGTCCCTTAATGGCACCCCAATTCTTGTGGACTGAACTACTCTTTCTCTTGGGTGTGATTCTTACCAGACTGCACTTCAGAGGAGTGGCTTTCCTTTTGAACCAAGTTTGGAAAAAATAGGAGAGGTCTTCCCTTAGTGCCAGCTTAGTAACTGTCTCAGCTCTTTTATTGGCTTATTCAAATACCTTGAAGAAAACCAGTATAACTATTACCTCTAAAAGGGAAGGTTGTAAAATTGAACCAGTGACTATCTTCTATAGCTCTGAGCCCTCAGTCAGAAATTTTGCTCTGGCAAGATACTGAAGTTTTCAATCTCTCTCTCATCCTCACCTGGACCTTCCCTAATCCCTTACTCCAATGCCATTTTAGTAATAATGCGTACAGATTAGCAATGCAAATAGTCAACCGTTTTTTTTTGTTATAATTGCTGGTTTAAATATAGATATAAAATTTTTAATAATTAATTTGTATTGATTTTTTAGATCACCTAAATTTTTCCCAGTGTTCCTACTCATCTTTCCAGAGAGCCATCCTGTATAGCAAAGAATATTTTTAGAGAAAAAGAGAAAAAATCAGCACCATTGATCAATATATTTTAAAAAATCTGAAAATATGTGCAATCTACCATACTTATGGAGGTCCCATCTCTGCAAAGACGTGGCAGTAAGACAAGGCTCTCCTCTTTGGAGTTTTACTTGAACTTTGCAATTTTGCAACATTCACTTCTCATAGTTTTGTGGTCAGTCTTTCCATTTGTATTGTGACAGTCATCATTCATTTTGCTTTCTTTGCTCTGCTTACTTCACTTTTCGTTTAAGGTAGTAAATCTTTCTAGGTTTCTCTGTGTTCATCATATTCTTATTTCTTGCAGCATAGTAATATATCATGATATTCATGTGCCACAATTTATTTAGACAAATTTGTTTGTTTCTTAGGCTATAAGCCTAGTAGTGAAATCTTTAGCTCTACGCTTTTCGTAGTGTTTGCCCTAACATTCTATTCTGATTTCCTGAATTTGGAAACATCATCTACCTTACTCATTGGATCTGGCATTCTAATGATTTCTGGCACATTTTCTGCTCTATTCTCTTGTGACAATTTGGTCCCACTTGTTCTTTTATTGTGCATTTGTTTTTGTTGGGCCCTGTTGATTTCCCCTTCATCTCTGGCATCATTGGTTCCATGATTCCTTCCCTGAGGGGCTTGATCGTCCCCCAGGGTATGGATGAGGTTTTGTTTTGTTTTTTTTTTTTTTTTAATAGGGGAAGCTCTTTATTAAAGCCATGGTTCCAAGTATTTTCTTTTGGCTCATTAGAATGAGGTTTTATACAGGCAAAAGCCTTTTGAGAACCTGTCAATGAGTCACTATTTCAGGTTGTTAGATAAATAGATAAAGCTTTCAGTAAACACTTACCAAGTGTTCACATGATGGTCAGAAGAAGTGATACAAGGACACTCTTAAAGTCCCCCTTAAGACCTTTAGAATTAATTGCACGAAATGAGAGGAATTGGCACAGGACTGTCTAGCATGGCATGACCTCATCAGAGAAAGTGCTGTGCTCTATGAACAAAGAAGAATTGAAGTAGTTCAAAAGAAATGAGAGATGCTCAAATTTAGAGAATCTGCCCTAAATGTTCATATGGACTATTTGTGTCTGACCTGTGGGAGAGCATTCTGAGCTTGTATTGTTCTGATCAGTCAGAGTTAGACACACCATTACTTGATTCCAACAGAGTGATGCCATTTCAAGAATGAAGGATAACAATCAACTTGGGCCAGGAACTGTTCTAATGTCTGAGGATATAAATACTACATAAAGAGAGTCCCTACCCTCAAGGGACTTAAATTCTAATGGGAAGGATAGCACTTAAAGTGGGGATGGAAAGGAAGAGAAGCTACAGAAGTCAGGAGTAAGGCTGTTGGAAGTAAAGTAGAGAAGTTTGGAACAGAATGGATCCAGAAACCTTGTGAAACCTCATGAGATGATGATCTGGGCTACTGATTCACCAGTGAGAAGATGTAACTGAAGAGTGGAAACATAAATCTGTCTCTAGGTCACTGAGGCCAAACAGGAAAGATGGGGAGAAATACTGTGCAATGAACAAAACTACGTAGTTTTGAAACACTCACTTTGTTCTACCAAACTAAATGTTCAGCAGTTGACCATGTATCATAATGGATTTTTTTTTTAATCTTCATGCAACAGCAGACTTTTCTAATTGCCAAAAATAAAGCCCAAGACCAACTAGTAAGTTTTTAAACAGCAAATTCTTGTTATTGAGTTTCCAAATTAGATGAAATTTCTAAGAATTCTTGAAGATTTGATTTATGAATAAAATTATTTCCTATGTGCATGGTTGAAGGATATAGTGGTAAGTTAGTTTGCTATGGCATGTAAAAATGTCATATACTTGTATCAAGCTTAGAAAACAGATACCAATTTTTACTTCAATATGGTTTTAGGGATCAATCTAAAAGAAAAAGATTTGAATTTGCAAATATTTCAGAATACAAAAGAGGGAAGTCAACATAGGAACTGAAGTGGTTTTTTTGGATGATCATTGGGGCTAATAACTTATCCCCCACCCCTCATCCTCCAATCTTGAAGATATTGCAGAGAATAGAGGTAGGAAATAGGTTTATGCAGAGGAATCTAGTTATCCAGTTTATGTAAAGAGAACCAGATGTAAGGAAGCTAAATAATACTATAATTCGAAAGGAAATAAATGTACATCTGTTCCAAATATGCCATGAATGCAATTGTTTCAATGATAAGAAAAACAGTTGACTCTGTTTTCATTTTTTTAATGTTTTCTATCATTTTAAAAAAGAAAGGGCATATCCCCAGCTTAGCGATGCAATGGCACGCTCTTCTCCGAGAAAGGAAATTGTTGGATAGATTCGTTTATTCATTCAACAAGTATTTATCAATTGGCCTCCTTTGGTGTGTAGCAGTGGGCTGGATGTTACTAATATAAATGACAGATCTTGAGCTTGAACTTGAACCCAGACTTTCCAAGACTAACTATGACATCTTTTTCTTTATACCATGGTACATCTCCAAGTGGATTACTTTTATGGGAATTTGGAAGATGGAAAGACAGTGGGAAAATTTCTACTTTATCCCTACCCTCTATCCTTCTTTACTATTTGCTTTGTCATAGAGTCCTGCAGTTGGAAAGGACCTCAGAGGCCATCTATCTTAACCCAGATGTGAGTAAGAACTCCTGCAACATTGAAGATGAGTAGAGAATTCTCTCTCTTTGTTTCTATGAAACAAGGACATGTTCTTCTTTGGGTTTTCAAAGCTGGTGGCCTCCTCCAGTGACATAATCATTCCAAGTCTGTTAAAGGCACAAAGTAACCAAACGTGTCCAACATCTATCTACTTTAGGGACTGTGATTCCTTGTCCACACTTGCTGAGACTGTCAGAGTAACAGTGTGATCATTAAATTCTTTAATAATAGACAGACGGCTTGTGTTGACTTCCATACCCTTCAGTAAAAGTCTCACTTTTTTTTTGAACTTTACTGCTTTTGCAAGACATATTCTTTTTTTCCTACAAAAGAACATTTAGAATTTTTTTTACGCTGAGCGTCACCTAGGGAAACGTAAGAGCTCCTGGCTCTGGCTTAAAGGAGGTACTCTGAAACACTATCTTGTATGCGTTATTATCAGCTTTCTATTTTCTGCATGTAAATTCTCTTTATAATGGTACATAGTGTAGAGAATAGAAGAGCTGGTCTTCAAGTCAGAAAGTCTCATGTTCGAGTATGGCCTCTGACAAACACTGAATGTATCCTTAGGTAAGGCACTACCCTTTCAATGTTCTAAGCAACTCTCTAAGAGAAAGGTACTTAAAATTTTTTGGTCTCAACTACCTCTTTCCACTTTTAAAAATTATTAGGAGTCCATCTCATCCTTCTGATGAGAAAATGAATAATGCAAAATATAAAACGTGGGTTCTAATTTTTCTGGTTTTGTTTGAGTTTCTTAGATGTATCAACATTATAATTAGCCAACCTAAAAATATTAAGTTCCTTGGTCTAGAAATTTCCAAATTTGATTTTATAGAGACATAAGGATTAACTTTCATTATTTGACCTTTTTATTGGCAATGTAATTTAAAATTATGTTAAGAACAATTTATAGGAGATTTTTAACAAAGAAACAGGATCTCCACAAGTGACCTAAGTCTAAGAAGACAGTCATCTAGAAACTGCTTAGACCATACTCAGACCAGAGAACTTCATCAGATGATATCCAAAGAACCTGATAGCTGTATGAAATGAGACTTCTGAGTCTTAAAAGGATAATTTTATTCATTGTTTGCTTTCTCCCTTTGAGTCTTTTTTCTGTAAGGTCTAGTCACTAAAATGGACTCTTCCCTTTGGTTTTATCAATATGTTGATGAATTTCTCCTTCTCTCCCTCCACATTTTTATCCATCATAAGTCCCAAAATCTTTGAAGCCATATTAGTTATTGATTCATCGATGATGCTGTGCCTCTCATTAGAATCAGATGGGGGAAATAGGAAAAATGATGATTAGTAACCAATAGCTTGAAGACTCAGAAATTCCCACAGCCCCACCCGACTTCCAAAGTCCTGACTTTTAAGTTCAGTTTTTCTTCAGAAAGACATGACTGAAAATGAGATAGCATTGATTCTCCTTATCATGCCAGCCTTCACCCAAGCTTCTAAGTAATTTAGTCTAAGATAGGGAAGCCCATTGTGTTCTACTCAAGCTTTAGTGGAGACAGATTCTTTTGTCTAGATAGCCCAAATGCAAGGGGTGGTCTGATAAAAAAAGGTATTCATCTGTCCAGAGGTAAAATGATGATGGGGTGACAACCCCTTTTGAAAGAGTATGTGAACTGTGCACCTCAACCCCAAAGTGAGCTCAATTCCAGACTGGTTCCAATGCACCGATGCATGCATGATACCACTTTGAGAGAAATAAACACAGTACAATTTACAAAAAAAAAATTAGAATTCCAAAGAGTTTTTGTTTATGTTGGTTATATCCATCAGTATTCATCATATTAGAAATCAAATTGTAAGCTAAAATGTATATCAATTCATTGAAATAACAACAAGCTATCATGTTAGCACAACAGCATGTTACTATGAAAAATAATTGTATTTTCCAAAACAAATAAAATAATAAAAAAGTGACTATTTTACATATTATTTTTACAGATTTCTCTAAGGTCTGGCTTAATAAAAGACAGTTGAATTCTTATAATTGCTTCTACATTCAGTCTGTTGTGATAGTTATTTAGTTGAATTATATCAAGAAAATCTCGCCTCATGTTAATATATAGCTGGAAAAGGGAGATAGATAGTGATGACTTACTATTATTAAGAAAATTATTTTGACTTGGAATGTTCCTTGAAAGGATTTTGGGCACCTCAGGGGACCCATGGACCACACTTGGAAAGAGGATTGTTGCTCTAAGACAAGTGTGAATTTGCACTACCAGATGAAAATATCAGTGAAATCTCAGATCCATTCTATATTTCCCAATTTTATCCATGCCTTTATGGTTCTTTCTGTTTTTTGTCTTTCTCTACTTCATGGTCCTCTGATTTCTTCACTCTACTCTCTTCTCCAACAAGCCTCTGCACACCCAATACATGTCCACATTCTCACTCAAAGTTCCTTTGTCCTGGTTGTGCGGTTTTTCAAACTTTCACATATTTATCATTCCACAAACCTGATGCTGATTTTCTTTCATACTTGATTTAATTTATTATGTGAGTTTGTGTTCAATTTATGGATTTTGAGATAAATCTCTCTCATTGGTTCTTTACACTCTGGAATACATAAACCTGATTTATAAAAGTTCATTTTGTTTTGATGTAAAAATAAAACATAGTATTTGGTTTTGTCACAGTTGCATGGGGTTATTAAGGAGGGTAGAAAGATTTTTACACTCAGAGAATTAGTTCCCTTTGATTATTTAGTCAGAGCAAAGAAGAGGGAAATTGACATTTGCCTGAGCTTGGTATTTAAGCTCACGGTGAACTTTGATTATTTCTGTTTTGGAGAAATATTTACATTGGTCTGTGGACTGTCTAAACAGCCTGCTGTGTATAAATTTTGAGCAAATCAGCAACCCTAGGGTACCCTGGTGTACGTAGACTGTGTCATTCTTTATCTATGCAGTACTTTCTAAACCTTTAATTTTTATTATTTACCTATCTGTGCCCAAGACTACTGTTAAATCATTTCCCACACTAATCACTGAAATTCTAATTTCTTTCTAAGTCCTTTGGTTTTGAAAAAAAAAAAAAATATCCTATTTCAGGTTCGCTTCTTAGGTATGCAGATTAAATCACACAGTAGAAAGAGACTTTAGTCAACTTCTTGTCCAACTCTTATCTGAAGCAGGAATCCCCTTTATGTCATCCCTGATCAAAGTAGTCACCCAGCCTTCATTTGAGTAGTCCCAGTGGCAGGCAACTCACTAACCCTAAGGAAGCTCACTTTCATTTTTGGATAGCTGTAATTACTGGGACATTTTCCTTGAGCTTAAATCTGCCTATATTTCATTTCTTTTTGTTGGTAATAGTTCTTTCCTTAGAGGCCAGGTAGAATTTGTTGAATCCTTCCCTTTTTCCCCTTGACCAATGAAATCACCACTTTCAGTTCTCTCTTCTTCCTCAATTATTTTGTGTGTGTGTGTGTGTGTGTGTGTGTGTGTGTATAATTCTAGCTATATTATCTTTCCTAAAGAATATAACCTCCTTGAAGTGTAGAGAGTATTTTAAATTTCATTTCCATTTTATATTTCCAGAACCTAATGCAGTTGCCTTGAACATAGTAAATGCTTAGTATGTTTTGTTTAACTGACTTGACTTGAATTTTTATACATAACTCTTCAAATATTTGAAAACTGCCATCTTTCTTTTGTCTTCTCTTGGCTTTAGCTTTTCTTGTTCGTTTAATCAATACACCTTTGCTATATGCAGATATGATCATATCATTCTACTATCCAATGAACTCCATTGGCTTCCTATTGCCTCTAGGGGTTAATACAAAATTCTCTGTTCAGCATTCAAAATCTTTCATGACCCAGTCCCCTCCTGCCTTGCCAGTCTTCTTCTACCTTACTGTCTTACCCTTCAAACCAGTGACACTATCTACCTTCCTGGGATTACTTGAATAAGACATTCCATTTCTTGGCTCTGGGCATTTTCTCTGGATGTCTTCCATGCCAGGAATATTCTCCTTCCTTTGTGGATCTCTGTGATCTCTGTGGATTTCAAATTCCCCACTTCTGCGGGAAGCTTCCTCCAACATTTCTTCATTCCAGTGCCTAACCGCTGTTAGTTGTTTCTTATTTATCTTATATATAGCTCTCTCTGTCTCTATGTCTCTCTCTTTCTCTCTCTCATGTGTGTATGTATTATGTATTTATGTATGTAGAAGATATGTGTGTGTATGTGTGTGTATTGACTTGAAGTCCAACAAAATCCTGACGCCTTTACTTTTGTTTCATTTTTATGTGAACTGCAACACAGTCATCTCTTTCATATTTTCTACTTTTTTCATTTATTGTTTGAGTCTAGGTAAATGTCATTCTAACTGTGTCGTGAATGGCACTAGCTATTCTCCTCAGACTCATGATATCTGAAAATTTAATAAACATGCTGAATCTGTCTTTATCTAGGTTATTATTTAAAATGTTAAAAGAACAAAGACAAAGCCCTGAGAGATTCCACTAGAGAAGTGGCTCCAGCTTGAAGTCAGAGCATCAAGCAACACTTGAGAATGTGCAATCTGAACCTGAACGGGTAGCAGAATTAGCAAGTAGATCTCATCTTAATTTAGGTGTTTTAAAGTTGTGGGAAAGATTATAATAAAGAAAGAAATATTGTTCCTCATTCTAATATTGTAAAGGTAAACTCAACTTAGCTTCAGACCTCTTTGCATCTCATATTTATCCAGTTTTTTTCAGCTATGCAACAATTCATCTGTCAATGTTGCAGTGATACTAAAGTTTCTAATACTTCAAGACTCAGTATCTTTTTGATCTAATTGACATGATTGTTTGTCCCTTCAATGAAGACTGTGATTCATCCATACTTGTCCATTATGTATGACTCTACTTAGTCTCAATCAACTAGAATTTATCAAATGTCAGGTACTATGCTAAGCACTGAAGGTATAAGGAAAGGCAAAAAATAACAATTCCTGCCCTCAAGGAGTTCATAATCTAATGGGAGAGACAACATAAACAACCTGTCCATTTCTTCCTGTAATGTTGCCACAAGAGTCCATTCAATTTGCTGGGGGCCTTTCCATCATGTTTCAAAGGAAACATGAAACCAAAGAAGGTAAGAAAAACCAAGGGAAATCAGAGAAACACTCGGTTTGTCAGTGAGTCCACCTTTTTGCTCTTGATACATGGCCATCTCACTTTCACTTTTTACTCATGTGTTTTTTTGCTAGCATCCTTTGCACTACTTCTTTGTTTGTAATATGTGGTAGCCTGCTGACACCTATTACATATTTTTCATTGCTTTCTCAGTGACATCTATTTTCATTTCTTTAGAGACTATATTGTTCCATGTCTAGCAGTCCTACAAAAATAGTAGGAAAAAAATGCTGATATTAAAATGATGGTTGTCTCAGGAAACCTTGTGGTTTAAGATTCGTATTACTACAAATGTATTCAAGGTGAGAAGCTCTCATATCACTCCCTTTTTCTTTCCCTCCTTTTGCCCTGTGATCTCCAAGAATGGGATAGTAGGAAGCAGTAGCATTTACAAAGTTATTCTGAAACATGTTAAATGAGTCAGATGCTTTCAGCTTCTGGCTCATTAACTGTCAGGACTCAGTAAAAGTAGTACAGTTTTTACAACGTTCAGTAACAAGCAGACATTCTCCTCTTGCTAGGTCCCAAGTGAAAAACAATTAAGCTAGTGAGACATCATCTGCCTCTTTTTCATGTTCTTAGTTCTTGCTAGAGGCTCCTTAGGGATTCAGCCTGTATGACAACCCAAGGAACACTTTCCTTCTACTAGGCAACAATTTTACACATTATGCTCCAATCATAGTATAATGTCTGACTTGTACCAGGATTGTATTTTGGAACAACCAAAAGATTATATTCATTCATCTCTTTAACACACATTTATTATGGTTATTCTATGTGCAAATCTCTGTAATAAATGCTAGGACTACAGCTAAAAATGAAAAAAAAAATCCCTGTCATCAAGAAGCTTATATTCTATTGGCTGGAAAAAGCATGTACACATATAAGTAAAAGAAGGTATGTACAAAGTTATAATAACAATTATATAGCATTTTAACATTGGCAAGGTGCTTTACATACATTGTCTAATGATGTAATGTAATACAATCTCAAGTAATACAATGTAATTTAAGAGACTTAATATATATACATATATTAATATATACTATATATATTCCATAATACATACTAATGGTTGGTTGGTTGTTGTCCTTTGTTCTTGAAGAGGGCCAAAATGATATCACTATGTTAGAATCAAGTTACACTGTGTCTGACCATGTCTAATCAGACCAATTTGAGTTCACGATACTCTACTAGACTTTGGTCACAAACTGTCCATGTGAATATTTGGGGTGGAGTCTTGAAAGTTGCACATCTCACATTTTTTTTGCGTAACTTTGATTCTGCTTTGCTCATAGAACACAGTGTCTTCTTTGATGTGGGCACTCCATGTTGGATGGTCCTTTGCAACATCTCCCATGTCACACCGTCAATTCTAAAGTTCCTCAGAGAGACCTTAAGAGTATTGTTGTATCATTTCTTCTCACCAGTACGTGGGATCCTTCCTTTTATGAGTAATCCATAAAACTGTCTTTGAGGCAGGCATACCTTTAGTATTCAAACCACAGATTGGCCATCAGAATTGCATTCTCTGCAGTAGAGTTTGAATGCTTAGCAGCTTAGCTTGAGAAAGGTACGTTGACTTTCCCAATGATCTTCAGAATCTTCTTAAGACAATCCAAATGGAAGCAATTCAGTTTCCTTCCATGACACTGGTAGGCTGTTTAGGTTTCATAGGCATACCATGATGAGGTCAGCACAACAGCTCTGTAGACCTTCAATTTGGTAATCAGTCTAATAACTCTTCTCTTCCACACTTTCAGAGCTTCCCTAAAGCTGAGCTAACTCTGGCAATGTGTGTATCAATCACATTATCAATACATCACAATATCAATCAATATTAATCATAATTAACAACGTATTATCAATCACAATATCCTGTAAAGTATACTGCCAAAGGAAGTGAATTTATCCACAGTATTCAAAACCTCTCCATTTTCTGTAACCAGTGGTTCCAGGTATGGATAGCATGTTCCTGGCTAGTGGAGCATCTGTGTTTTCTTGGGGTTGATTATTAGGCCAAAATTAGGACAAGCAGTGGAGAATTAATCCATACTTTGTTGCATCTCAGCTTCAGATGTTGTATGGAGTACACAATAAGCTGCATACAAAAACTGATCATGGGAAATCAGAATAATTAGAGGTAGACCCAAATTTTGCTTTGAAGTACTGAAGGGATTCTCCTAGGCAGGGGTAAGAAGAGAGTGTACTCCAGATATACTATGAATTTATGTTGCTGTTTAGTAATTTTCAGTCAAGTCTGACTCTTTATCCCTTTGGGGGTTTTCTTGGCAAAGATACTGGAGTGGTTTACCATTTTCTTTTCTAGTTCATTTTCCAAATAAGAAAACTGAGGCATACTGAGTTAAGAGACTTGCCCAGGATCACAAAACTAGTAAGTGTCTGAGACCAGATTTAAACTCAAGTCTCCCTGACTCTGAGCCCAGTACTGTATCCACTTCACCATCTAACTGCCCCCACAGCCCTTCATTGTAAAAAGACAAACAATATATTCTTTCTTAATTGATTTGCTATTAAGCTCTTCCCAAAGGCCATTCCACCTCATTTCTCTTCAAGCCTCCTATCATATTTCTTCTTCCTACAGTCTTGGCCAAGGACCTTGTTTCATATTTCACTTTAAAATAATGGAAAGTATTTGCCTAGCATTCCCTCTTTTCCCCTTCTACTCATCTCTCATTACTTGGACATCTCCCCGCTCCCCCCCAATTATGTCTTCCTTCACTCTGGTCTCAAATTAAGGGACCATTCTCCTGGACAAAACTGACAAAATTGTTAAGTAACAAATGTAGATCCTTGGGACGCTCTACTGGAGAATTCCTTTCAATTCTGAATGATTAACGATTACTCTTTGCATTCCACCACTCAAATAATTCAAATTCATCTAATTACATATCTACATATTTTCTTTCATAAGAACAGTACAAGATACTTTGTTAAATAGTTTACTGTTATTTTAGCGAACTATTATCTATACACATATAAATCCCATTCTGCTACCTTATTGAGGTATAGATTTTTTTTCATTCTTAAAACCTTTATCAATAGAGCACAAACTTGTTAGAAAATTTTTGACTGTGGTCCTAGCAACACAGTCTCTTTTCTTTGAGGACCAGATTATCTTACTTAGTATGGAGAGATCCATTACCCATAGACTAGCCATTTAGTGATGAGTTCTTCAGCTGAGGCAACTCAGTCAATTAACCTTTATTTAGGGCCTACTATGTGCCGGCCACTGTGCTAAGCCCTGAGAATACAAATACAAGCCAAAAGAAAAACACTATCTGCTCTCAAAGAGTTTGCATTCTAATGGGGAAAGAAAATATATAAAAGGAACTGGAAAGTGAGAAAAAAGTGAGAAAAATGCAAGAATATGGTGACAAAATCTGGTGATTCAAAGGAAGATTCAGGGGACGAATGAAGGATGGCAGATCCAGAACCTACCTCTAAATGGAAGTACTAGGAGTTTCCTTGAGAAACTAGGAACCAATGAGGAATGAGGACTGTAGGGGAGAGGGTGTTTCAAAGTGAGAAGGTCATAGGGAATGAGGGAAACTCCAGGGTGAGTAGACAACTGAGGAGTAGTAGCAAAGTCATGAAATCCATGAAATAGAAAAATAAAGAATGTCAAAAAAAAAAAAAAAAAAGAAGAAGAAAAAATATAGAAGAGAAGAGTAGGATGTCCACATCTGGAAAGCAGGCTGATAAACCAGTCAAGGGGATAGAGAAATACCAGTCAAAAAACTAGGAGAAGCAAGAAAGAGCAGTGCCACATAAACCAAAGGAGAAGAAGGTATTTAAGAAAAAAGGATTAGAGTTGGCAGTATTAAAAACTATAGAGCCTGTGACCTGAGTAGGCTGAGTTGTGCTTGGCAATTGAGAGAAACTTAAAACTTTACATACATTGGAGAATTTAACTCCTTGACCTGTTAGTGAGTCCATTATTAGCACTGATATCCAATATACCTTACTTTGATAGAAGTTATTCCACCTTTTGATAACTTAAGTTTGCCCCAAACTAAATAAAATTAAAACAAAGCTACCCCTTTTTACCAGGGTCTTTGCTCAAAATTCCATTTCATATTCATATTCATATAAATATGGGGATAGTAACTGAAAAAAAAAACCCACAAAACCTTAAGTAGTGTCCTCAGATCACCCTAGAATCTCTTGGTTTCCTTATAAGCTCTTTAAATTTGGATTTGAGAAAGAGATCCTGTTATTTTGATGGATGGCTAATCTTTTCTGAACAAGATCCATTGATCTTCTCATAGTGGCTCAGCCTAATTGCCATGATAATAAGTCCCTAGGCAAAAATTTCCTGGGTGGAAGGTCTTGACTGTTTCCTGTCCCTTCATCTAGGTAAATAAAAAGGATGAATGTTATCACAGAGGCTTTTGGGTATATGCCTGCATACTCACTGGGTATTCCAATCCTGCCCCTGTGCATTAGACAGTTTTCACTAATATAGTCACATAGAAGTCTATATCGCTCAGCTCTTTTTGGCTATGTTTAGGAATGGCATATAGATGGACTAGGGGTCCCTATACACCCTTTCCAAGATGGACTGTTTTAATTATAGAATGGTGGAAGGAACCTAAGAGCTTATTTTTCCCTATCCCTAGTCCAGTTTAGAAATTTCCTCCTGACTGATGAAGACTCAGCAGTGATGATGATGGCCCAGGACCTAAAATCTAAGAGTCCTAGGGACAACAATGCCTATAGTCTGTTCCTTGTAGCCATTGTGGAGGGGAACAACATCTGTAGGGAAAGGACCTACTAATCTCATCACTATCACCACCAATGATTTGGCAGGTAAACCTAGAATCCCTGGAAGTAGCAATGCCACTCAAACCACTAGGTTTCTAGACCAGTTCCTGTAGTCATTGTATAGAGCATTAACCCCTGTGTAGAAGAAGCCAGCCCTCCCCAGCATCTGCTAACAAATTGGTACATGCAGAGAGTAAGCCAGACTAACTGAAGCACCAAGACATCATGAGGAAAGAAAGATAAGAGGTACTACTTTCTAGATGATTCAACCCACAACCATCTTACCATTACCACTGGATCACAATGGAGACCATCCCAAAATAGGGAAACAGTAGGAATAGTGGGTATAGTTAACCTCTTCCCTTCCTCCCCCACTGCCAGACCACTGGTCCTGATTCCAGGCCAGCCCCCTTAACTACCCTCATAGAGACTGAACCTAGCAACTGTTTCTCTGTAGGTGCTACAGCCTCTGCTTCACCAGCAGGAACATCTTGTAAAGAGCCACAATAGGAAGTTCTCACCACCAAAGTTTTTGGCACTGTCAAATGGTTCAATACCAGAAATGGCTGATTATCAGTGAAAATAACATTAAAGAAGATTCATGGTTATTGTCATCTTTTGTGGTCAGCACTCTAGTGATCACAATGTCTTTTCTTCCAGTTTATAACTGAAACCTCCTTTATGCATTCATTGCCTCTTCCTGTTAGAATGTAAGCTCCTTGACATCAGGCAATGTTCCACTTTTCTATTTGTATCCCTGGTGCTTGGCAGTGTTGTGAACATAGTAAGTGCTTAATAAATGTTTTTATATTCATTTATTCATCCTCCACCTGATGTCCCATAATGAGTTCATTCTATTTTTAAAGAGATTTACTTGTTAGAAAGTTCTTCTTTATTTTAGACTATCTGTCTATTACATGCATACATAGTTACAAGAGAGAGAAACACCAACATTTGGGTTTTCAAAGGGGGTGAGGGGGAGCATGGCTACTCAGAGTCTCATGTGGCACATGAGCTTTCTTCCAAAGAAGTCCCCAAAGCAAAATCTCACCTCAGTGTGTGTATATGTATGTGTATGTGTATGTGTATGTGTATGTGTATGTGTGCATATATATGTATATATATGTGTGTGTGTATGTACATATATACAGCATCATGATTCTCATGACCCAGTGCCTCATTAGCAACTAACAAAAGAAGTGGGCCTTCCAACAAAACAAATGTCCCATAATCAAGATTCCCTCGATGGGCTCCACCTGAGGCCTATTCATGATCAGGAAAGATCTAACTCTCATTAAGATTACAGGGTCTGAAGTAGAGCGGTGGTCATAGTAGTAAAGATAAGGGGCTATGTATAAAAGATGATGTGGAGGTAGTGTTAATATCTCAGCAATTCACATGAAGGAGGAGAGTGAGTGGCTGAGGATGACTGCAAGATTGCCAGTTGGGTGACTAGCAGGATGGTGGTTGCTTTGACAGAAATAGGGAAATTAAGAAGAGGGTAGTTTCTTTGGGGAAGTAATTAGTTCTGTTTTAGACATATTGGTGTCTGGATGGCTGCATGATATCTAGTTTAAAATGTCTAATACAAAGTTGATGATGTGAGACTGGAGCTCAAAAGACAGTCCAGAGGCTGGATAAACAAACAAACAAACAAATGCATATACACATATGCCTATGTATGTGTACATATGTATGTATGTGTATATATGTATGTGTATATATATTTTGTAAGAGTGTAGAGACAGCAGGGAAGAGGGCAGAGGGGTCAAAAGACAACCTTGGGGGATACATTCATATTTAGAGAGCAGCACATGCTAGTAAGAGAACCTGAGAACATGGAGAAAAAAAGGGAGGGAGAACCAAGAGAAATCACTGTCAAGAAAACCTAGAGAGAAGAGAGCATCTAAGAGGAAATAGTAGTCAGTTATTAGTTATCAATGCCAAATGCTGCAGAGATATGAAGAAGGATAAGGACTGAGAAAAAGGTCTTTGGTTTTGCCAATTAGATTATGGATATCTTTGGAAAGAGCAGTTGAGTGATGATCTTGGAAACCAAATTTCAAGAGGCTGAGAAGGGAATGAGAGTGAGACAAGAGAAAGTAGAGGCAAGAAATGTACATAGGTTTTTCTAGGAGTTTGGCCATGAAATAGAGAAATATAGCTTCAGGGCATGGTAGAGCAGAACAAATTTAATCCTTCTTTCACATGACAATCCTTGAAATGCTTGAACACAACTATCTTATGCCCCATAAATCATCTGTTCTCCAAACATACACAATTCATTCAAAAAAAAAAACTTTCTACAGTATGGTTTCTAGTTCTTTTATTATCCTGGTACACCATTCCCTTTTGCCACCCCATTGTAAATTGTCAGTATATTTTTTAATATGTGGCTCCTGGAGCTAGAAATCAAAAGAAATTCATGTGACTTGATTTTAAGTCAGTTTACATCCTAATTGTCCTTCAGTTAGTTAGCAACCCAAATGAACCATCTAAGATTAGAATGGCTAAATCTTTAGACAGTATTCAATTGTTCATGCACATGCTGTCTCCTGTTGCATATTCCATTTTGTGTCAACATGTCTTTATCATTAAGCTTACTTAATAAGTGGGAGTAAGCTATCACATTAACAGTTATGAGCTAGTGGCCTTCCTAAACATGAAGTGGAAAGCTTTGTTTTTATGGTTCCCTAGATTGCCTCACTGAGAAAGAGACTTTTCTCTCTCAGAATATCTGACTAAGCCAATCTTCATCCACTTGCCATATCACCATTGTTTGTTGAATAATGAGATCATAGACTCTGAGAGATGGTAGGTATCATAGACCTCATATAGTCCCACTACTTCAACATACAAATGAAGAAGGTCAAAGAGGGTGAGAGACTTGCCAACGATCACATGGCTGGAAAGTGGCAGCCAATATCGAAGCCCAGGTCTCTTGCTTTCCAATACCATGGTTTTTTCCCACTATGTCTCTTGGGAAGAAACACTAAATTAAGTAAGGAAGACACTCTATACATATATTTTCAAATGTTTCTTCATGTTTAGAAAGTTCAAAAGTAGAAAAGGGAAATCACATTTAAGGAACCAGGTTTAGAAAGAAAACAAACAAAATAAGGTTGATCTAAGGTTTGCAGATAATGCTGTTGAAATCATGGGAAGGCTTATGTTAGTAAAGAAAATCCTCCCAGAGCATTTGACCTATTTATTAGAAAGAAAGAAGGGAAGCAAGAACAATGTATAGTTGGAGAGAAATGTACAGGAAGTACTGAATCTCTCAAATAATCGTACTTAGATTGAAAGGAAAAAAATAATAAGGTTTTGGAACTGCCATACAAAGAAAAATCACAATCTTTTCTTCATTGTTTCTTTTTCTAATCTAGAAAATTAAGAACATACCAAAAGGAATATTTTAGAAATGATACAGTGAAAAAATAATCTGTGGCATACTACCCACCACTGACTGACAGAAGTAATGAAAAATGCGTATATGTCTCTAGAAGCATAGACACACACATATGTATATATATACACACACACATACACACAAAGAGAGAGGGAGAGAGAAGAGAGAGAGAGAGAGAGAGAGAGAGAGAGAGAGAGAGAGAGAGAGAAGGAGAGAGAGAGAGAGAGAGAGAGAGAGAGAGAGAGAGAGAGAGAGAGAGAGTTTTGCAGAGTTTTATCTTTTTTTCTACTGGGGAGTGAGAAGAAGATAATTTTTAGTTGAAAAATACATCAATTTTTTTTTAAAGAAGTAATCCGTGGTTTGAGTTTTTCCCCCCTTCCCAGGGACTGGTTAGGAAATTAGAATGTGGTAAGAAGCAATCAATTCCTCTTCCTCCGAGTCCATTTATAGAGAGGTTAGATATATGAGGTATCTGGAGCCTCAGGAATAAGAGTGACTCAGGGAAAGTACATGGACATTAAAGCAATACAAGACAAAATTCAGAGAGCAAGGCAATATTTTTACTAGGCAGCAGAACTGTGGTACTGCAAAGTACCTTGAGAACAAAAATCTTAAGAAAACGTAGGGCTACATTGCTCTAGTATTTGAAACATGTTGAAGTAAGAGAATGAAATCATCACTCTGTTTATAGATGCTACATTTCTTTAAATTTGGCTCCAGGTAGTATTTCTTCTTCATTTTCACATATAATTGTGCAGCACAATTGGTTACATTGCTAAATGCTCTACTGTTCGAAGTTGTGTTATTTATGCCTGGAGTAAGCCTTATGATAGGGTTGATAATATCTTAATAGATACTTAGTAGCCAATCTGGGACAGTATCTAAACACTATCTAAGAGGAATTATATAGCCCTTAGATAACATATCTTGCCAATTTATTTCTACTTCAGTTGAGAGTAAACATTTGACTCATGTTAATAGTTAACACCACATGTTACTCATTTTTTAAAAAAATGAAAGTGACATGATTTCAGCTCTCATACCATCAATGTTTTCTTTCATGAACTCATCCTTGCACAGAAATAGAGAATTTTAGTACTGAATAAACGAATTTTCTGGATTTGCATAGGAAATCAATAGCATACTTGAGAGAGAAAACATTTTTCTAATCCCCTACAGAACAGTATTCCCTACCCCTTATGGAATATGCTTTTTTAGTGGCTTATAGGAGCCATAGGAACAAAAGATTCTTAAAGAGATGTACAGAAACTTAGATATAAGTTATATAATAAAAGGCTCCTTAGAGATGAGACTGCCTTGTAATTGGTATTTGTGTGGAGCCCAAGATGAGTTCACCTTTTACCAAATTCCAACCTAAATTAGATCAGGTTCTTGTGTAGTTATTAATAATTTTACATCCCTTCACAAATGGGTGGCAGAGATGGAGGGGAAGATTATATTACTCCCAGAACAATGTTCTCCAGGTTTCTTCCTCTACACTTTAAGACTCTTTTGTACCTGGATCTGTAGAAACTTGCCAAATTAAGCACAGCAGGGATCCCCTTAGCGAACTCTTTTATCAGCCTATTTCTGAAGGCTGTGGTGTGTGTGTGTGTGTGTGTGTGTGTTAATGTAAGGAATAGGGGAATGTTGATGAAAATCCCTTCTTCCTGTCATTTTGACACTGAAATCACATAGGAAGAGGAAAAACATCCCCAAACTAAAGAAATTCTCTAGGCTTAATAGATCAAACTATTAATTTTTAAAGTCTAGAGAGCAATATCCAATTCATGCCTTATAAATCCAAACCCATCCTTTTACTCTCTCTGTCTTGCTTTCTCTCTGTTTCTATCATTCTCTTTTTGTCCCCACCTCTTTCTGACTCTTTGTCTCTGTTCCTGTCTTTGTCTTTTTCCCCAAGTGCCTCTGTCTCTGTTTCTCTGTCTCCATCCGTCTATCTGCTTCTCTATATTATTCTTTGTCTTTCTGTCTATTTCCCTGTCTCTGTCTCTTTTCACATACATATGCACATGTGAATATATTTTCACCCAAGGAATCCTCAGCTGAATTTTCATTGTACCATGGAATTATCCTAGCTCTACTATTTGGTACCTATGAGACCTCAGGCAAATCAATTCCTTTCCCTGGATGTCAGTTTCCTAATCTGTAAAATGAGGAAGTTAGGGTTCTTAAACTTTTTGGTGTCATGTGGCCCTTTGGTAGTCTAGTGAGGTCTATGGCCCCATTCTCAGAATAGTGTTTTGAAATGTATAAAATAAAATATATGAAATTACCAAGGAAATCATTTATATTGATATGGAGCTATATACTATATATCATCGTTATCGATCAGGCGTGTCTGACTCTTTGTGACTCCATGGACATGTAACACCAATACTTTACATGGAGTTTTCTTGGCAAAAACACTAGAGTGGTTTGCTATTTCCTTCTCCAGTAGATTTAGGCAAAGAGAGCTTAAGTGCCTTGCCCAGGGTTACCCAGGTAGTTTCTGTAACTAGATTTGAACTCAGGTTTTCCTATCTTCAGGCCTGGCACTCTTTCCATTGACCCACTTAGCTATCTCTGGGACTGCATTATATAGCTACAAAACTGTATTTATAGATATATGCATACATTTATACATATACATATGAGTACATGTGTATACACACATACACATAAAATTGTAGTCCCAAATGCAATATTATTTTAGCACTATATTATATGTATACATATATAGTGTATTGAGCTCAATACGCTATATATGCATAAATATAATATAGTGCTATAAATACACCTCTACACTGTATATGTAATACAAAATGATATATATTAGCATATTACATAGTATATATAGTAGATAAATACTACCTATATACTGCGGATGTAGTAGATACTGTATTTTGTATATATATATATAGTATGTATGCATATATACTGTGTATATACCATATATGATATATGGTATATACATAGAACATAAGTATATGTGGTATACATTATATAACATTACATATAATAATATAATGTAATATGACATTAGATATAGTACCTTATGGAATAATAAAATGATGCACATAGAATATAGGAATATACTATTATATATTTATAAGTATATACTGTAATATAGAGTACATAAGTATAAATGTATATAGTATATTGTAATAAATACTATAAATATATGCGTATATATATATATATATATATATATATATATATATATATATATATATATATATGGAAGTCAAAGCAATAGAAGCCAGAATTCAGAGAACAAGGCAGGACATATATATATATGTATGTATATATATATATGTATATATATGCACACATACATGCATTATATGAATATGTATATGTATATGAATATAAATGAGTTTGTGAACCTCTGGATTAAATTATCTCTAAGATCCCCTTTCAGTTCTAAATTTCTGAATGTATTTTGGGGAGACAGGAATCCAGATCTCTGATTTCACTGATGTAGGGGTATAGGCACGAGGAAGAAAGCTCTCCCTATCCATGGAAATGTGCAAGTGTTCTGTGATTTACAGTCTCTTAGGGAGTTGTCTGAGGCTCTAAAATGTCAAAGGAGACACCCAGGGTCACAGTACGTGTTAGACATCACCAGTACATGAACTCTCTTCCTGTCACATTGCTTCTCCCAATCCTAGTTATGGTATCTAAATTTTTCCAGTGGATAGACTTTAATTCATGGACAATCTTGGGTACTACACTGACACACAGAAACATACACAAATTCATCGACATACACACGCAAGCAAACCTTAATTTATATTTATTTTCTGTTCCCCATCTCTTTAAAAAAAAGTTTTTCATATCTCCTTCCTGTTAGGAGAGAGATTGGCAAATATGGGTAGAAGATGTCATATGTGCTATCAAATACAGCTTTTATGTCAGTCGGTTTTGCTTGACTGTTTTTTTTTTTCTGTTTTATAATGGATGATTCAGAGTGAGGGTACACTGGGAAGTAAGTGTGACAAAAGAACGAAAGGCATCCATACATTTTTTTAATTAAGGTTTTTCAAGGGAAAGGGAAATAGGCAATGAAGTATGACCTATTCCTTGTATATGTGGAGCAACCTGCTCTTTGTCTTAAAGCCAAAGGTTCTGAAATCCACATTATTTGTCAGATGGAAGAGATAGGATACTGCAACAACCTTGAAGGGAAGGCAAGGAAGAAATAGCATTTTCTCAATATAAGTCTCAGTGATAACACCCAAATGTGAAACTTTATGAATGCTGTTCGAGAGATTCTATTTTTTGATAAGTCAGAAATCGTATTTTTGGCAGGGATGTTTCCGGTACGGAACACTGGGGCTTTGATTTGGTCCTCTGTTTTTATCTGCAACTTTAATCTGTAGACGGGGTAAGGTTTTCTTTGACATTTGTAGTAGCATTTCTGAGATTGATGCTGCCGCCTATTATTATACAGAAGAACATTTGATACTAAAGGTTCCCGGAGCTCCCATCAGCTTTCTATAGGAGGTATGCTCTCCTGACATTTAATGTCCCTTAAGCCTGATATGGTCTGATAACTTCAACGTACCAGGTGCTTTGGGGAGAAATAAAGGAGCTAAGGTATCACTGATTCTTCACAGGGACTGTCACCACCTACATCACAAGTCACCCATCACCTTTTCCCCTCACTGGGTACAAATTAAAGGGTAGAAAAAGTACGTGTGCTCTTTGGCAGCTAAGCAGACAGAGGGAGCATGCCAAGAAGAGAACCAGATAAGGGGAAAAGTCATCCTTCTCCTTATGGAGACTACCAGGATGCACAGGGGGACATGACCAAAGTACTTAGTGTCTGTCACCTTGTTGAGAGGTTTAGCTTATGTTTCTGAAGCTAAATTTCCAGGGAGTCCAGTTAAAAGGAAATGTTCTCCCATACCTCAGAAATCAATTTCTCAGAATCAGTCCCCAGCTTGGCTACTAGTCTGTTAGTTTCTATGAGGAAAGAGTCTTTTATGTTTCCAGGGAAGAATGAGTGTGCATTGGGTGAAATAACTGTAAAACCCTTTGCTTTTATTTGAGATTTGTGTGAAATCTGATAGAATCATTGGGCAGTAAGGGACATTGAGACATCATTTGGTTCTGTCTCTAGACAGAACCACTGATTTCACTGAAGGTCTTTTAGGAAATTTTGGTATCTTTGTTTCTATAACCTTAAACCACAAAGACTTATGGAAGTCAAATTCCATGCTTGGTATTATACCATATAATAACAATAATGATTCTTTTTCTGTATTATTCGCATTCACCCACTCTCCATTACAGGCATATTGGCTTTCTGGTTTTTCCCTATATAGGACATTTCATCTCTTGCCTCCAGGCCTTTGGATAAGTGGTTCTCCATGTCTAGAGTACACTCCTCCTTACATCCTCCTTCCAGAGTATATAGCTTCCTTCAAAACACAGCTCAGCTGGGTTGTGACTTTTCCTTCTTGAAATGACTTCATACTGCATTGTTTATACTTATACATTTCATTTACTTGTACACATGTCATGATCCCCCAGAAGAATGCAAGTTCCATGAGGAAAAGCAATTGGTGATTTGTTTTGTTTTTTCTTTTACATGCCTAGCGCTAATTATAGTAGGAGCTTAAGAAATCTTTCTTAAATTTCATTAAATAATACTAATAATTCATATTCATATATTGTTCAATTTATTCACTGTATAGATAAAAGCATGCATTTGAAAGTTCAAGTGACTTGCTTATGGCCATGCAGCAAATACCCAATTGGAAATTAGAATCCAGACATCTCTTCAAATTCAATGGCTTCCTATCAGTTGCTCCTCTAGTTCACACTTAGTGCATCAATACTATTTACCATATATGTGCTCAACAAATACAGATTAAATCATATCCAGGAGAGAGTATGGTGCCCTTTAGATGATGATGATGCACTTGACTAGCATCAAATATTGCTTTTTGTCCCTATGTGAAACATTAAAAAAAATAATGTTTAATTTGGAGTCAGATCAAATTTTGTCTCTGATTTTTATTAGCAATGAGCAGGCAAATCAGATAGTCTTTCTGAATCTTTGTTTCTTCCTGAGGAAAACAAAGGACTCAATCTAGATAACTTTGGAGGTCCCTTCCAGCTTTAAACTTGTGGTCCAAATTGGTGATTGTATCAGAATACTGTAATACAGTCCATTGCTCCCAAAGGACATGTAGTCATCTCAGAAAACTATTCAGTTTCAATACAAATGCAAGTTTCCAAACTGTGGTTCAGGGAGCACCTAGATTCCCCTATATCCCTTCAGGGGGTCTGTGAGGTCAAAACTATTTTCATAATAATACTAAACTTTTTCATTTCTGATGTGGTAAATTCTAATAGATATGACCCATATAAACAAAAGCTCTTTGGGGTCCTCATTAATTTTTAAGAGTGTAAATGAGTCCTGAAGGTCTTCCCCTCCCAGATTGATATTTTATGATGGTAAATTAGGCTATCTTTCATCTACTTATTTAGTCTTTGGTCATTTAATGAGCAATCAGACAAACTGAGGACTGGGAAAGACTTCAATTTTAAAAGGCCAAGGTCACTCACTGCATCCTGGGTCATCATCAGTCATCTTGACTTCAGTGACTGAAGGAGAGAGTGAGGCTGATGACTGTGTAGCAGATCTGCTTCACTTAAATCCAATTACTGCACAAGGCAAGGTATCACCCTTGATGTCATTGGTCCTCTTTGAGAATGAAAGACTTACGATAACACAAACAACAAGAAATGAAGTGATAGCATATGAACATTTTAGTGTCATGCTCCTGTTGTCATAAAGGGAGGTATCCTTACCTGGCATTCACCAGTCAAAAGAAAAGCAACCTGAGGCATTTAGAAATCCAAGTTAGGGAGAAGGGAGAATTTCATGACAGGCTTGTTAAAGCCTGGAATAGGAAACTGCCTCAATGTTATCAGACCTTCCCAAAATAATTTAGGGCATTTGCGTCAGAGTTTATAGAATAGTGCCATAGTGACCTCAAAGAATTGATACAAAATTATAAGAGTATCTCAATTGTTCTCTCAAAATAACTCATTCATTGAAAAACTTTTGTTTAGCATACTTGCTGCCAACGATTTGGTAGCATTCCTTACAGTTTAATTCCCATTGTTGATCTTGTCGATTTTCAGTAGATTCAGTCATGGCCAACTCTTTTTGACACCATTGGGGTTTTCTTAGCAAAGACAGTGAAGTGGTTGGCCATTTTTTCTCCAGCTCATTTTATGGATGAGGTGACTGAGGTTAAGTAACAGGCTCAGGGTCATACAGCTATTAAGTGTCTGAGACAGGATTTGAACTGATGAAGATGAGTCTTTTTGACTCCAGGTCTAGTGCTCTATCCACTGTGCCTCTTAGCTGCCCAATTCCCATCATTAATACTTCCTTTTGCATCTTGCTTTCACAGCATGTTAGAGCTGGGAGGACATTCAGAGATTCCTATTCTAATAATGTCAATTTGCATGGGAAGAAACAGGTTTAGAGAGAAATTTCTTTGTCACACAACTAGTTCCTGTCAGAACCAAGGCTTAGTACCCAGGTCTCCTCAGTCCCAATGTTCATTCTACTATATTATGTTTCCTCCTTGGTTCATTGTAGGCTTGAGGAGAAAAAGAAAAACAGAATACAATAACCAGTTCTCAAATTTACCAGTGCAGGTTTCTTAAGTCTTCAAGTATCGTAGCCTCCTTTATCTGTCTTTTTCCAACTAAAATTTCTTCTCCTCTCTGATCTGGAAGGGATTCTCCCTGGACATTATCATTTTTCCTTACTATTGACCTTTGAGATTTTTATCCCTGCGTCTTCCAGTTTCAATCTTGCCTTGTATTTAATGAGTCACACACCTGTGTCTTTCTCTCACTAAAGGCATCTAGGTAGAACAGGAGATAGAGTGCTGTGCCTGGAGTCAGGAAGTCCTGAGTCCAAATTTGACTTCAAACATTCTCAATTGTGTGATCCTGGGTGGTTCACTTAATCTCTCTCTGCCTCAGTTTCCTTAGCTGTAAAATGGGAATAATTAAGAACACATACCTCAAAAGGGTGTTGTGAGGATCAAAAGAGATAACATTTGTAAAATGGCAAATGTTAAGTGCTCAATAAATGCTTGTTTCCTTCATTGGTTCTTAGTTTTCTTATCTCCAAAACTGAGGGGCCTGAACTAGGGGGTCTCTAACATCTCTTTCAATGCTGAGGTAGGTGATATCTACCAAGGTCCCCTGAAGTATGAGTTCTTTTTCCTCAAAAAGTATTGAAATTTCTTTGAGTCTTGATTGACTCAGTGGTATAGGGTTTTAGTCATTGCTATGCCCCCAAACTTTGAAGGACTCCAGACAGGCACTGAGGCTTTGGATGGTAGACTGGCAGAATGACAGAAATTGGGAAGCTGAGCTAGCCTGAATCAACTTGATGTTCTCGTTGAATATATTTTCCTTGATAGAGAGTACGTTCATAGATTTAAAGGGACTTTGGATACCACCTAGGACAACTTACATTTTATAGAGAAGGAAACTGAGGCACAGAGAGGTTGTGACTTGCTCAAGATCATGTAGGTAGATAGTCTATAGTTCCCTTCTTCCATCTTCTCTCCCCTCTTCTTCTCCCTTTCTCTCCTGTCCTGTCCCGTGTTCTCCTCTCCTCTCAGTCTTTCCAGTCTGGATGTTGCTCATAGTGGATTTGAGATCAATGTAAATCCTAGAAGGTGACATCAGTTGTCATATGGGAAACATCCAGGGTATTGGTACATGAAGCAACAATCCAGTATCAGAATTGTCAGTAGCA
The DNA here is from genome assembly GCF_028372415.1 of Notamacropus eugenii. Classification (NCBI taxonomy): domain Eukaryota; kingdom Metazoa; phylum Chordata; class Mammalia; order Diprotodontia; family Macropodidae; genus Notamacropus; species Notamacropus eugenii. The sequence continues at coordinate 41,459,424 of NC_092878.1, read as the reverse complement.
ACATCCATACATCTGTTTAGGCTACATAATATGGGGGAAAGAACACTGGAAATGTAATGAGGGGACTGGGCTAGAATCCTGCCTTTCCTACTTATGGATGGGCCAGTGGCTGCACTAGGCCCTAGTTTCTTTTTCTTATAAAATAAAGAATTTGGTATAAATGATTTTTTAAAGATCCCTTTCAGAATCTCATGATTCTGAATGTGGTTTGACTGATCATTTTGAAATGGGGAAATGCTCATTGAATCATCCTGGTGGTTAGGAAAGATGGGGAGACAATAGACAATGGCAAATAGGCCAGAGAACTGAGGTATCTCGTAAAGAAAAGTCATGTACAAAAGCTGTGTTGTGTCTGAATTATGTGGAAATTCATGAAAATGTTAGGACATTTTCTTTTGGTTTCTTTTTTTGTCTGACTTGTATGGATCATTGCCTTGGATTTCCATTGCTCTATGCTTGTGGAGACCTGGTGACAGACTGTAAATGGATAGAAACAGCAAGAGTGAGAGGGAAAGTGTTAGAAAGAAATATGAAGAAGGAAATTACTGAAAGAAAGCAGACACCAGTTCTGTCACCATCCCCACACCCGACATATTCTTTCCCCATCTAGGACATATGGTAAAATGAAACTAGGTGAAAAGGCATTTCTGTTCTTTTCTAAAGTAACCAGTCTTCTTCTCCCCTCCCCTCCCTGCCCTTCCTCTCCTCTCCTCTCCTCTCCCCTACCCCCCTCTCCTCTCCTCTCCCCTAACCCCCTCCTCTCCTCTCCCCTCCCCCCTCCTCTCCTCTCCTCTCCTCTCCTCTCCTCTCCTCTCCTTTCTTTTCCTCTCCTGTTCTATCCCTCTCATGAGGAATGAAAGATCAAGGATGTCAAATGACTTCTCTAATGTCACAGTTGGTAAGTGACCAAGTGATGACTTGACTCTAGGTCCTCAGATTTCAAATCCAGGGGTTATTTTATTTTTCCATGCTGACATCATCTAGACAGAAGAACATAGCCATACTACTTCCCTTTGTTCCCCTCCTTCAAAGCCTGTCTGCCTTCTTATTTCACCTGTCAGTCTACAGATGAGATAATGGTAGGCTTCTTGTGGAAAGAAGACTTGGGCCAATTTTCTCCTCTTTATTCCTATAAAGTTGAGAAAGCCCAGGGGGAAATCAGGTTGGAAAAGGAGAGAGCTGTATTCACCTTGGCAATCTTTGTATCAGTTAACACCCCCCTAAACTAGTCAAGAGGAATACAGGAAAAATGTTCCAAGTGATCACAGTAGATTTCATTTCCTTTGCTTGCTAGGGGGTCCACTCCATCCCTATGCAGGGATTGAATTCCTGTGCATCATAACATTTTTCTGTGCTTTTTCTTGAGATAGAAGCAGCATATTGAAGTGGATGGAACATGGGCTTAGAGTAAGGACATCAAGGGTTCAGATCCTCCCTTTTAAACTTATACAATCAGTGAGATTCTGGTCAAGTTCCTTAACTTGAATGGGCTTCGGGTATCACAAATGAATAGCAGTCTGTATTTGTGCAGGGAATTGCAGCATATGGAGTGATCTGTGCTGATGAAGTCACAGATGCTTTATAAATCCGGTGTCTAGTGGAGATATTTTTTGCCAATGCTCACATACATGGGGTTGGGATACACAGGTCAAGTTTTCATCTTCCTCTGAGCACTATACTGACTGGATCTCTGTGACTGCCTTGAAGATAATTGGGATTTTTTTCTGAGGAGCCTACGTGGGGTGAACCGTGCTTTGTTTGCCCTACTAATAGGGTGTGGCCTAGGAAAAGAAGTTCTACTTCGTAACCTGGAATCCGAAGAAACTGCCCAGCAAGCTTTGTGTTGGTTCCCTTACTTTATGCCCTCGCCATGGGGCTTCTCAGATATAATAGCACTTCACTTTTAAGGTGGCAGATAGGCTGACTGGCAAAGAATCTACCTCTGGAGAGGATGCCCTGCCCTTCCCATTCCATTGTCTGCTTTACGGATCTTTGATTTAGAGTGCAGAGCTGCTACAGTTCATTACTGCACGTTTTCAAGTCTAGCTTGACTGTATCAGTGGGTTACCCCCTAAAGTGCTATACACATTGTGCTAATAGCTAAAGATATTACTGACAGGAGGAGAGCACGCTGCCTTTGGAGCCCAACTATTCTCCAACTTAAGTGATCTCTCAAACAGGAATGCAGAATTCAAGCTTTTCTTCACAGAAACAGAGGCTCCACCTATGAGGGAGGCAAGGGACATGGAATGGGACAGGGGAGAGTGCTGACCAAAAAATAGAAGGACTAGGGTTCATGTTCCAGCTCTGATGTTTGTTACCTGGGTTGCCAAAGGTGTTTGACTTAACCTCTCTAAGATATTGTCAGTTCTGAGCTCAAGTTGTGAGGCTCAAGTAACTCAGCTTAAAGCCTTTCCTGAGTTCTCCCAGCTATGAGCGCTTTTATAGAACCTCAATTTCCTCATCTCTAAAATATAGATAATGATACTTGTAGTACCTGCCTCAGAGGGTTCATAGGATCATATATTCACTGGGGCAATTAGGGGGTGCAGTGGATAGAGTTGGAATCAGGAAGATCTAAACTGTCTAGGTGCTTAAACTTGGGTAAGTAACTTAATCTCTCTCAATCTCAGTTACTTCATCTGCGAAACGGTATATAACAATAATACCTCACTCACACAGCTATTTTGTGAACATCAAATGAGACAACAGTTGTATATTTGTAAGAAGTGCTTAGTGTAATGTCTGACACATAGTAGGTACTATATAAATGCTTATTCGTTTTCCCTATCTGTGTATATATACTCTCAAGGTTTCTCTCAAGAACTTTGGACTTCACTGTGCAACATGGGAGACACTGGTACAGGACCGCTCAGCATGGCATGCCGACATCAAGTAAATGTAGGATGTGCAAATTTGGTGTATCCATCCCCAAAATTCATACAGACTATCTGTGCCCAACCTATGGCAGAGCATTCTGAACTTGTATCAGTCTGATCAGCCACAGTCGGACACACCGAAACTTTACTTTATCATGGTGATGTCATTTTGGTCTTCATCGAAAATGAAGGACAACAACCAACCAGTCAACCAATATATACCTGCTGTCTATCTCCCTCCCTTCCCCCTCAGAATGTTAGCTCTTTGAGAGTAGAGACTATTTTTTTTGTATTTCTAGTACCTAGCCCTGTGCTTGACACAGTGATGTTTAACAAATGCTTGTTGGTTGATTGGCTGATTGGTATGTAAAGCTCCTCAAAAACATGAAAGCATCAAATGCCAGCTATTGACTGGGGATGTGAGAGTCAGGCCATCAGTAATCGTTCCTAAGTGGTGCTTTATGCCCAAGTCACGGTTTGGCCACCTCTGTGCTAGACTGACAACACAGAGAGCTTTTACAAGAAAGAGCTTCTGACATTCAGTATTTGTTGGGCCTCTGAAACCAGGAAAATCCATTTGAACCACATAGATAAATGAGAACAAGGTACTGTATCGGGGGATTAAACAGCTATAAGAGAAGTCGCATGGTCCAGTGGATAAAGTAGAACAGCAGGAGTCAGGAGATCAGGAGTCCTGGTCCTGACTTGGCCATTGACTTTTTCTGCTATTTGGTGAAATGCCTTTCTGTATTATGGCATCATCAGCCAGGAAAAAGCAGTGCCCCTTTTGGCACTGGGACTGTGTGTCACCCTGCCCTCCTCCCCCAGGAAGTGTCATGGGAAAGTACCAGGATCCCCATGCTCTAGTCCTCAATATGCCTCTCTGGGCAAGTTGCAAAAGAGCTGGATTTGCGGTTTGAGAGCTTGGGTTTTAATCTTGGCTCTCTTTCTTACTCTATATATGATATAAGGTTTCAGTTGGATTAGGACTTCTCTAAATCCTTTCTGCCTCCACATATTCTTTGGTCTTACAGGTCATTTAATTGCTTCATCCCTCAGTTTTTCCATCTATGAAATGAGACCAGTATTTGCCCCATTTTTTCAGATACATACCTACATATAAACATACATGGATTTATACATGGATACATATAGCGTAAGGATCACTGTGATAATTTATACTGTGTCCCTTTGGTTCCTGGGAGAACACCAGAAACACTCTTAACATTTGCAAAACACTCTAAATATTATCAAAGTAAGATATCTGCAAAATACTTTATGATTATTATCAAAGTAAGTTAATTTTTAAAAAGTACTTTATAAATATTATCAAAATAAGGTTCTCACAACCTTGAGAAGTAACTCCTGCTGTTATTTCCATTTTATCAAAGAGAAAACTGAGGCAGGCAGAGGTTAATTGACTTGCCTGGTCAGAGCTGAACAGCTAGTAAATGTCTGAGCCTGGATTTGTGAGGATCTCAGATTTTCCTGACTCTAAATATGGTCTTCCACTCAGGTGGATCCCCTTAGGTGTCTGTATATATAGAAGCAGTGGGGCACAGTAGAAAAGAGAATGGGATCTTAATTAGAGGCCTAGATTTTAATATTGGATTTATTCCTCATGGAACCTTTGTCAAATCACAATGTTTATGGGCCTCAGTTTAACCCTTTGAGCAACCAGAGAGTTGAACTAGACAGAATCTAAGATACCTTCCATTTCTAAATCTATGGCCTTGTATGTTTGTTGACTGTCTATTTTCATCCCTTCTGTGATCCCAAAGGTTATTTTAGCTTTCAACTTATGATCTTATCATCTCATATCTCAAAGGTAATAGTAAATAATAAAATAATATTATCTTCAGGAAATCCCAATCAATCCATTTAGCTCTAATTTGTAGAGTATTTCCTCTGTGCCTAGCATTGTGCTAAGCTCTTTATAGAGCTGAGATGAACCTTTAGTGCTGAAAACTTACACATATATACATATATGTGCATATATATGTATATGTGTATATATATACATATATGTATATATTACATATATACATACATACATACATACATATTTCATGGAGAGACAGGGCAAGCCATAAAGCCTCCAGGAAGCAGTTGGGTATAGGGTCAACTAGCACACTGCTTATGGGGAGATGTGACAATGGTAACCCTGAGCCAAATGTAATTATGATATTTAAATTTGAATTTACTATGAATCATAAAAATTGGAGATAGGGTTGACCTACCTGGCTATCATGTCCTTTCCTTGCCAAGAGCTGAATTGCTCTTCACAGCAGACTTTTAGTGCTTTATCCAAGCTCATCTTAAAAGTCCTGACTGATGGAATTTTCACAGCTCCTCTTGGGAGTCTATTCCACCATCCAATAGCCCTCTCTATCAAAGAATATTCCCTGTAGTCTTCATGTCTCATTCTTTTATTTCCCTCTCTTCTTGTTCTTTTCTAAGGCTAAATGATTCCTCTTCTCCTTTGGTGTTTACACCTTTCAAGCTCTTGTCTTGCCTCTCCTGAGCATCACTTAGCAGAATCTATGAATTTAGCTTCTTTATCCCCTCCTCATTGAGCCCTTTCGTTCCTCTCGTTATAGATATCTCTTTTCTTCATAATTCTATTAGAATTCAGTGACCTCTTTTTAAAACTGAAATGTCCTAATTGAAATATTGCTTTCCAAGGAAAGATTCCCCATAATATGGACCCTTCTAGTCCTATTCTTCTGCTACTCAACTCTGATGGATTCTTTGATCCTTTTCTCTAGTAATATAACATTATGATGTCCCACAGGTGAATGTGGGTTCTCAAAGATAATGTTAGTGATACCTAAGTTCTGGAAAGTTTCCTCAAGATGGAAGTCTTCAAATATGGGCCTAGTGATTATGGACGTATGACTTGTGTCTATAGACAGCCTTTTTCATCTCTATGAACTCTATAAAGAGTTAAGTTTAGAAAGGCTAATGATTAGAATATTGACCACCAAGTGATTTATGCTTTTTGGCCAGGCAGCCATGGAAAATAGTCTTCCAAGAAGCAAGGGGTTGTGATTTGTATTAGTAGAGGAAATAATTGGGTCAATTAAAGCACTTTGCAAACCCTTATCTGAAAAGCTTGATTCAAAATATTTTAATGGATCCTTATTTTTGTCTCCTTGCACCCAGTCTCTTTATCTTGCAATCCTTCCTATATACTGATAACCTAGAGCCCTGATTGCTTCATGCTGCTTTCTGATTAAAAAAAGCAATTAGAACATCATCAACAACCAAAAAAATCCCCTTTTCTGATTTTCCATTATTTACAAGATTAAGTCAAAACATTTTATTTTGACTTTCAGGATCTTCCACAATCTAGTCCAAAACTTTCCAGTCTCATCTCCCATAATACAAACTGTCTGGACCAATGATATTGATGATGCAGGAATTCAGGAATATATCATCATTATCATCATCCTCATCATCATCACCATTGTTATCTTTAGCATTTTATAAACATGAGTTCAAATTCTACCTCAGATACTTAACAATATCACCCTGGGAAGATCACTTATCCTCTCTCAATTTCAATTTATCTTTAAAATGGAAATGATAATAGCAACTATTTCACAAGGTAATTGTGAGGATGGAATACGAACATCACAGTCATAGTTGCATCTTCTACTTCTCCAAACCAAAGACCAAAAATAGAAACAAAATTGGCTAGATTTTAGGAAGTTTTGTCCCACAATAAGACCATATGTAGTTCAATTGAGGTCATACAAGTAGCAAGTAATTGAGTCAAGATTTAAACCCAGACTTTCAGAATCCAAGTCTAGCACCCTTCCCCAAATTCCAAGTTACTTAATAAAAATTAGCTAAATTGAATTGAGTGGAATAGAATGATTAGCAGTCCTGGAAGGATTAGCTCAAACTCATATAATTCAGATGATCTAAAGCTAGGGATTGGTTTTTTGCTTTGTGGGGTAGATTTAGAAGTGGTATCAGTTTGATAGTATAATGATGAAGGAAAAGTGAGAAAAACTGATTTGGGTTTCTTAGGATTTGGGGAATTAGCACATTGTCTGAGATTATGCTATCACATCCCTCACCTGCCTAGAATAGTCTTAGTTTGAGCCAGTCTGGTTTTGAGGTGGAGTGCCAGAATGAACTGTCCTTGATAGTATCCTTGATGATATGCTCATTTGATTCATTTCCTTGAGTTCTTCTAGTCAGTTAATTTTTACTATATAACCCTACTGCCCCCATCTACAACCTTAGCACTAGTATATTGAGATAAACTCAGCAATCTTTTTTTATCCCAGTTTCTCATTATTTTGAAAGCAAATGCACTCTCTAAAATGTGAAGACAAAAAGTGGACACAGTCCTGGATAATTTACTAGGTTAATTTATTTAGAGATGTGATTAAAATACATGATCAAATTTTGGTCATAGTATACTGCCTACCCATCCATTGATTGTTGACAAAGTATACAAGCATCATAGGACCCAGCCTTGAGAGATGTTACCAAACTGAGAAATGCACCCTTTCATTCACTGGTTGATTAACCAACTGAAAAAAAAATAAGCTTATTTCTGAATAAGCTCTTTTTACTCCCTCATTATCAGCAGGCTCTGTTCCATTAAACCTACCATTACTATTATAAATATTTTTAATGCTAATTCTTAGTTTTGACTATCAGTGACAACTGATAATGGTTAGTCAGTCAACCCAGGCCAAGTAAATCTGCCTATGTCTAAAAGCCTTCAAACTGTGAGTAACCACAAACACTCCTTTTAGGGATTCCAAACATCTGAGCCATTCTCCAAGGGGCCAGAGGGATTGTTGATAATTGCAGGCAGCCAAAGTAGTCATTCTTTCTGGATTTATGTGGTTTGGATGTCTATATTGAGCCATTCTGATGGACATCATCAAGACAATCATCAATCAAGAAGTATTTATTAAGTGCTACTATATGCCAGGCCCTGGTCTCCATTGGTAGAGAATGTTTCCTCACCTGATAGTTCTCTACATCAATGAAATCACAGGTCTAATTCTTTTTTTAAAAAAGTTTATCTATTTATGTTTGGTTTTCAACATTCATTTTCACAAGATTTTGAGTGCCAAATTTTTTCCCCATCTCTCTTCTCTCCCTCTTCAAAACATTCTGATTAGCCCTTCCCCAATCTGCCTTCCCTTCTGTCATACCTCTCCCTTCCCGTATCCCCATCTTCTCTCTTTTCTTGTTGCATATAAAAACAATTCTCAACATTAATTCCTAATACTTTGAGTTCCAACTTCTCTCCCTTCTACTCATCCCCACTGAGAGAGCAAGCAATTCAATATAGGCTATATATGTCTAGTTTTGCAAAAAACTTCCATGATAATCATGCTGTGAAAGACTAACTATATTTCCTTCCATTCTTTTCTGCTCTCCATTTACTCTCTTCTTTCTTTTTACCTTGTCCTTTATGATTTCTCTTTCTTGTTTACTTTTTCATGCTTCTCTTGATTCTTGTGTTTGAAAGTCAGATTTTCTATTCGGCTCTGATCTTTTCATCAAGAATGCTTGAAAGTACAAGTCATTCCCCAAGTGATAAATGGTCAAAGGATATGAGCAGGCAATTTTCAGAAGAAGAAATTAAAGATATCTATAATCATATGAAAAAATGCTCTAAATCACATTTGATTAGAGAGATGCAAATCAAAACAATTCTGAGGTACCACATCACACCTATAAGATTGGCAAACATGACAGAACAAGAAAAGGATAAATGCTGGAGAGGATATGGGAAAGTTGGAACACTAATTCATTGTTGGTGGAGCTGCGAGCTCATCCAACCATTCTGGAGAGCAATTTGGAACTATGCCCAAAGGGCTACAAAAATGTGCATACCCTTTGACCCAGCAATAGTGCTACTAGGACTGTATCTCCAAGAGATCATAAAAATGGGAAAGGTTCCCACATGTACAAAAATATTTATAGCAGCACTCTTTGTAGTTGCCAAAAACTGGAAGTCAAGGGGATGTCCATCAATTGGGGAATGGCTGAACAAATTATGGTATATGAATGTAATGGAGTACTATTGTGTTATAAGAAATGATGAACAAGAAGACTTCAGAGAGGCCTGGAAGGACTTATATGATCTGATGCTGAGTGAAAGGAGCAGAACCAGGAGAACTTTGTGCACAGCAGCGACCACAATGTGCGAGAGTTTTTTCTGGTAGACTTGGAATTTCATAATAACGCAAGAACTTATTAAAAAAAAAATCCCAGTGGTGGTTTTCTAAGGCAAAATGCCTTCCACACTCAGAGAAAGAAATATGGAAGTCATTCGCAGAATGTAGCAGATCATGTTTGTGTGTGTGTGCGTGTTTTTGTGTATCATGTTTTGATTTGTTGTATGATTTCTTCCATTTATTTTAGTTTGACTACAAAGCATGACTATAGTGAAAATGTACTCAGTAGGAAAGTATATGTAGAACCTATACAGAATTGTATGCGGTCATGGGGGGAGGAGTAGTGGGGGGTAGGTGTGGGGGGGGATAAAATCTTAATTTTATGGCAGTGATTGTTAAACATTAAACAATAACAATAATAAAATAAAATTTAAAAAAAAAAGAATACTTGAGAGTCCTCTATTTCATTGAATGACCATTTTTTCCCCTGAAGTGTTATATTCAGTATTGCTGAGTAGGTGAGTCTAGACGTTGTGTTATCCTGATTGTATTTCCACAGTACTCGAATTGTTTCTTTCTGGCTGCTTGCAATATATTCTCCTTGACCTGGGATCTCTGGAATTTGGTTACAATATTCATTGGAGTTTCTCTTTTTTGGATCTCTTTCAAGAGGTGATTGGTGGATTCTTTCAATATTTATTTTACCATCTTGTTCTAGAATATCAGGGCAATTTTCCTTGATAATTTCATGAAAGATGTTGTCTAGGTTCTTTTTTGATCATGGCTTTCAGGTAGTTCCATAATTTCTAAATTGTGTCACCTGTATCTATTTTCCAGATCAGTTGTTTTTCCAATGAGATATTCCACATTGTCTTCTATTTTTTTCATTCTTTTGGTTTTGTTTTGTAATTTCTTGGTGTCTCATAAAGTCATTAGCTTCCATCTGCTTCATTCTAATTTTTAAAGAGTCATTTTCTTCAGTAAGCTTTTGAACCTCCCTTCCATTTTGTAATTCTTCTTTTTAAAGGGCTCCAAAAAAGGGACACTGCTGCTGCCTGGGATTGAGGACCCTGCTCCCTTCTCAACCAGGTGAAAGAGCTTTCTCACTGACCTTTGAAGCTTTCTTTGACATTTGTGGGTTGAGTAATCTGGGAACTGCACCTGCTGCCAGTGGTGCCTTGAAACCTACTCTGGTCCTGTCTAAGCTACACCAAGTGGCCAAGGCTGAGATGTGCTCCACGAGCTTCACTCTGCCCAGAACCTGGTGTGATAGAGCTTTCCTATCTGCCTTCCAGGCTGTCTTGGTCTGAAAATATCTTTCACTCTGTCGTTTTGTGGCTTCTACTGCTCTAGAACTTGCTTAGAGTCATTAGGTATTTTATGACCTGTCGGGGGAGAGCTTCCACAGGTCTGTCTTTCTACTCTGCCATCTTGGCTTTATCCACAGGCCTAATTCTTAAGCTTCTTCTTATATGTCAGGTACTGTAATAAGGATAGAGATACAAAAGGGAGGCAATTGAAGCCTCATTTCATGTTGTGTTATGTGAATGCAGTCCTAACTAAATAGGAATAACCTTGCCAGGTAATGGTCAACCCTGTTTTATAATGATTCCTAGTACATCCTTACTAAGGTGATTGTCAAGGGTCAAACTGTCCTCTTGCTTTTTTTTATCCTAGTTTATTCAGGTTATCTTTGCATGTGTGTTGAAATTGAAACTCCATGATAAATTCTCATTTCAGTATTCTTATCTAAGAATACAGACATTCTGCTGGGTAGTAAAGCAGGGCATATGGATAAGCTACCTACTTACCAGGGTTTCTGTTATCCAAAATATCTTGACAATTTCTCCAGCCCAGTGAACAGTTATGATATATGTGACAGAAAACAGTCATACTTAATGGTTTTGCTATGTAGAATATGAGATCCTTCAGGATAGGAATGGTCTTATGCTTATGGTTATATCACCAGTGCCAAATATGGTGCTTTAATAATTGCTAGGAACTTCATAAATATTTATTAATTGATTGAAAGTCTCAAATATTAATAACATAAGCTTTTGCTGGACCATTAGGTACTTCAGTCACAGATGGCATTAGTCAATCAACCAAGCAAGAGCTAGGTTTTACTTAATAATGCTTGTTGATCGATTGATTGATTTTATGAATAGGAACCCAAAGACCATTCTGAAGTTTTATTGCATTCTTTCCACTGTGTCTCCTCAGAAGGTGACTGCAATAAAAATCATTTTAGGCTCACTTTAGAGAGTTCACGGTGAGTTGGAAGGTCAGGGATTTTATTTCCCCAACTAACATCACAGTCAAAGTTGTGTCTTCTACTTCTCCAAACCAAAGAGCAAAAATAGAAATAAAAGTGGTTAAGTTTTTAGGAAGCTTTGTCCCACACAGCAGATGTTTAATAAATGCTTGCTTATTTTATATTGATTTAAATATTTATATAAATATATTTTTACTCATCCTTTGTTGCTGAAGAAGACCATGCCATCAGAGAAATAATGACATGACTTGCACTTCGCTTTGTTTTGAGTGAGGGAGGGCTGTGCAGGTCACCAGCCTCACTTCTCCTCCAGAGCCAATTCATCAGGATGACTGGAGACAACCCAGGATAAGGCAATTGGGGTTAAGTGACTTGCCCAAGGTTACCCAGCTAGTAAGCGTCAAGTGTCTGAGGTGAGATTTGAACTCCAGTCCTCCTGACTCCTGCACTGGTGCTCTATCCACTGCACCACCTAGCTGCCCGATAAATATATTTATATAAAACTGAATGATTGACAGTTCTACTGCCTGAGTGTGAGATTAAAGCCTTAAAATCTCACTTAACTCCATGATCCTATTCACCACACCTTACCTTTTTTAGTCTTCATCATCAGCAAGGTCTCCCCCGGCATCCAGGGTCATCTCCAGTTATCCTGATGAATATCTGGCCACTGGACCCAAATGGCTCCAAAGGAGAAAGTGAGGCTGGTGACCTTGCATAGCTTTCTGTCACTTCAACCCAATTCACTTGCAAATCATGGTATCATCTTCCTGATGTCATGGTCCTCTTCAAGAATGAAGGACAGACACCACCAGCAATCTGCATATTATTGTCAGGAGCTTCAGATACTGTAGGGCCAAGATGGAAAATGAGGGACATAGGTTGCCCAGGTACAGAGAACTTTACTGTCATGTCATTGGAGGCACAGTTCCAAGGGGAAGCAAATCTCTGCAATTCAATTGGTGAACAATTAGAAGTGTCACAAAGTGATATCAGGGATAATACATATTGTTTAGTGGTTAGACAGACCTTCCTGATAGCTGGGAGCTTTTTAGTAAGGAAGAAGAGCCAATAACTTACATGAAAATTTGAGGTTGGTGAGTGGAGTCGATATGGATAAATTTGAAGATATACCTTTGACAATGCATTAAAGTAAGGGGAGGGAGATACCCAAGCATGAGTCTAAATATAGTTGAAAATTGAGTAAATGTGGTAAGTTTTGGAAATGGTCTGAGAGGGAGAGTATAATGAGAATAGAAATTATGGATGGTGGTGGGACTGTGTCCTGGTTATTAAATACCCTTCAGCCATTCCTCAAGAGCAAGAACTATCTTTCACTTTTTTTCTTCTAGTACTTAGTACAGTAACCTTAACCCTTAGCAAATGTTTATTAACCAAGCAATGTATCAGTATGGAATAAGCAGTGATTAAAAGTTCTAAGTTTGGGTTGTATTCAGTATAACATATCTGAATTATGGGCATGTAAGGTGCTTCTGTTTTCTGTTTCAACATGGTAGTTCTAACTGCTGTAGCTACAGACAAGCAAAAAAAAAAAATAGTATCATTTCAATGAGCTTACATTTTCCTAGAGGGAAGACAATATGTAAAAGGAACTAAAAAATAAGGGAGTGGGGAAGGTAGCAAAGTCTGGTGAATAAAATGAAGGATGACTGGTGTGGACTTTTCCTCAAAAATGGCAGTTCCAGGAACAACTCACCAATGACAGAAGGTGGGGCTCCTTACAGAGCAGAAGTCAAAACAAACAAAACACTTTAGTTACTACTAAAGTAAATGTCAAAGATACATATGCAGAAGATGAGAGCACAAGCACAAGGTAGGAAAAAGGAAAATATTTTTTAAAAAGTAGCATAGCAGGATGAGGAGAATAATTTACGTAGTAACAAAGACATTAAAAAGAGAACTAAATTTGAAATAGTTAAGAACTCTGAACAATGCAAGGAACACCCATAAATACAGAGGACTAATGATGAAGAACTATGCTATCTATCTCTTGACAGGTGCTATGTTCATGGCACAGAATGAGACACGCATATTTGGATGTGGCCAATCCATTGATTTATTTTGCTTGGCCATTGCTATTTACTACAAAGTTTTGTTTTTTTTTCCCCAAAATTTTATTTTGGGGAAAAATTTGACAGTGAGGAGGGAGAAGCTAGTGAAAATGAGGAGAAGAAGGAGGATATGGAGAAAAAGGAGAAGAAAGAGAATGACAACAACAACTAGGAGAAGATTATGTACAAGAACCATAAGAACAAGGAAGGGGAAGAAGGAGGAAGAAAAAAATGAAGAAGAATTAAAATATTTTAAAAGTGCACAGAAAAAAACAGAAGGAAGTTTAAAAGGAAATACAGGGAAGTAGTATAGCTATCAGACATTAAATATGGACAATAACTTGAGTTCAGAATTAAACAGAACCCCAAACTTTTCCCAGACATATAGACCCCTATTTTTTAATATGAATATGATACAAATATTGTTATATGCCTGTAAATCATAAAACACTAAAAATCTTCAAGGAATGCTATATAGAAGGCAATGTAGAGAAGCATGAAAAGGGGATGTAGGCTACAGAATGTATCAAATAAGCAACTTCAATAGGAGTAGAGAAAAAGAATGTCAATGGGGAAATGCATGATTGTAAAAGGAGATAGAGATGGTCATATGGTAAGGGCAAATGATAACTGAGAGCACGCCATTGGTATCTCTGATTCAGGAGAAATTAAGGAAAGCCTCAAGGATATTGGGTCTCTGTGGAAAAATTTGGGATAATAGGGACAAGAGTTGCACTGAATGGGTAGGGGTACATGAGTTACAAACTTCCTCATTGGAAGGAATAACAAAATTGATGAGCCTGCATGTCTTTGGTATAGAACCCAAATGGCTAACAAGGAGTTACATGTAAAACCTAAAATATGTGAGGTGATAGTAAGAGATTACATCACTCTGTTCAATGCATTCAAGCCACTAGGCCTTGACAAAACAGCTGGCAGTAATTATAGCTGTGACACTGGAATGTTTGAAAAATCATGGAGAATTGGAGAGTTTTTGTACTAGGGCAAGACATACGTTCCAGATAGAAAAAAAGAGAAGAAAACGGATTCTTCTAATAAAATGCAATTAAATTTGACTGATAAAATGAATTATAAAAGGAGTTGTTTATGAACACTGGTGATCACTAGAAGCTAGAACATATCCATTATAAACACCTCTTGTCAAATTAACTTCACTTTCTTTATTGACAGTTACCAGACTGGTAGATCAGAGGCAGGAGGAGATATGCATAGAAAGCCTGGATTTTGGTGAGGATTCTGACAAACTTTCTTAAAAATACAATTGTGGACAAAACAAAGATAAGTGGGGTAAATAATAGGTGGTATGTGTCTAGAAATCTAGTTGAATAAATAGTTTCAAAGAGTTGTGATTACCAGGAGAGAGTTCTATAGTGAGGTGCCCCTAAATTTGGTTTATACCTATGTTTTTTATGTAATCACTACTTCATATGAAGGAATATTAAAATGCATGCTTCTCAGATTTTTAGATAACACAAAGCTAGGTGGGACATGCTAGACAATAGAATCAGGACCCATATAGAACTTGACATACTAAAACAATGAATTTAGTAAGACTAAGTGTGGAAACATTTTAAATGTGTTTTCCCACACTTCAGTTAAAAAAACCACAATTGCATAACTAGAGGATGAGGATTGTGTGGCTAAATAATTATGTGTGTGCGTGTTTAATGGGTGTTATATATCAATGTGGGTAAATAGTAGATGTGATAGCTGAAAAAATGTAATGCAAAATTAGACTTCATTATTTTAGGTCTAGAATAGGGATTCTTAACCTTGTGTGTGTGTGTGTGTGTGTGTGTGTGTGTGTGTGTGTGTGTGTACATGTCAAGGATTCCTTTGGTTGTCTGGTAAAGTATATGAATCTCTTCTTAGAGTAAGAGTTTAAATGCACAAAATAAAATATATAGGATTACAAAGGAAATTGACTATATTGCACCATAGTTATAAAACTATATTTTAAAACATTCCAAAACTATGCACCCTAAATAAAAAACTCCTGATCTAGGAGGAGATAGTGTATTATATATTCAAAATCAGGTGGTCAAGAGGGCTAAAAACTTCTGTAAAAGGTACTGTTGAAGGAACTGGGAATATTTAAACTAGAAAAAGAGAGTTCTTGGAGGATAACACACACACACACACACGTATACACACGCACCTGTCCAAGAGGTTACATTTAAAAGAAATAGGAAATTTTGATATGGTAGAATTTAGGCTTAATGTATAACAAAAACTTCATAAAATTTAGAATTGTCCAGAAGTTAAATGTACTACTACCCTTAGAGGTAATGAGTTCCTCGTCACTGGAAATCTTCAAATAGAAGCTGGATGAGTCATGAAGATTATGTATGACGATGCTTTTGATAATTAAATTTAAGTGGATAACTTTGGAGGTTCCTTCCAATTTTGAAATTTAGTGATTTCAACTTATCCTGTATCATATCTCAGTGCATAAGGGTAGCATCATTTACATGTCAAAGAGGTATACTTCAATCACATATATAGTTATTTAGTGGCGTTATTTATTCTAAACAGAGATTTAGATATCAAGTATAACCTTAAATATCAGTGACTTTGTTGAAAGCTTGAGGGTTTTTAAGTATGAATTCATTTGACACCAAAGTAATCAGCCAATTCAAGGGAAAAATGCTCCAACAACAGTCAAACTTATTTTTGAATATTGTGTAGCTACTGCCTGAAATTTCACATGCAAATCATGTTGGGCTCCAGAAATATCGAATCAGAGAATGAAGGGATAAACTGTAATAACAACCTAGTTTCTAAAGATCAACATTTCACTCATAGTCCATAAGAATTGCTCTTTCTGTCATCAGGGTCTAAATTTAAGTGTTGATGGCAATAATTGTGACTGATTTGTAATTCCCAGTCCCAATACCATTTGGAGTCTTTCTACAGTTTATTTGCTGAAGGATGCATCTGAAGAGAGTAAAAGATGAGAGTTTAACATTAAGGGAAGTCCATTACCTACTCTTTCTATTAGTTAAGATTGTCTTCCTACCCCTGCACCTTTATTGTATGAAAGTCCACTACAACTTCATGGAATTTTACCAATAGACTGAATTCTCTTCTTTAGTCCTGTTTATTCCTTTATAATTTTATTCACAAAACTCATAACAATTTGATCTATAGGTAGTATTTTCCCCAAAATTAAATGATAACAAAGGCCATATACATTCCTGCTTTAAACGACCCTTAAAATTTTTTTTCTAAAATATTCCAGACAGGTTGATGGTGAGGTTCTTTAGAGGAAACCTACTCACTGCCCTATATCTATAAGTAAAGACTCATCCTATAGGGATCAAGTTAAAATAGTCAATTGCAAATTTAAAAAAAATATGCCTTGAATGTCCTACAAGAAATGACTACATTTAATTTGAAAAAAGGACTTTTTTCTCCTAGGAAAAATCCAAATGGGTGGCTGTATGGAGAGAAGACTTTGTGCTATCCAGCAGACTACCTAGTTTTCTTTTGTTTTATTTTCATAGCAATATTTTGTTTGTATATGTGTGTGTGTGTTTTTACTAAAATAGAATAGGAAAACAAATAGTTTTTACAAATCATTCCTCTCAGAAAACTGTGTCACACTTTCCCACAAATACCCATAGCACTCATGGAATGAGTGGGCACAATCTTAGATTATAATAAGAATGTGTCTGATAAGCAAGAAACATGGCTAAAGTTCCTTGCTTCTCTAGTTCTGGGAGGCCTCAAAGAGGTTTCCCTCTTCATATAGTCCTCTTTGCAACCCAAATCTTTATTGTAAGGACTAGTTTTCTTGAGTCCACAGTAGGCTTAGATAGGAAAGAGGGATGAGATACAAACTCCTTCCTTTCTTGCAAGAGTAATTCCTTCTCATGGGACAGGTTCTTCTTTTAACTGTTGGTTCCTACTAGACCTGCCCTAGGAATGCTTGTCAAACTATCTTTTGCAATCATATCATGTCAGTCAGTAAATATCATGAATTGTTCCATTTTAGCAGAAAAAAGGAGTAGTCACACTTTTTCAGGGGAACATTGGGTGTGAATATCTTGTTAATAGAGGAATACAACTTTATCTCAGATTAATACCAACTAAATGGGGGAATAAATCTTTCCATTTACTAATAATGGATTAGAAACTGAAATTCTCTGATAGCTCTTCTCCTGATCTATTTTGAATCATAGTATGATGAAAAAAAGACAGGAGTACATAGTCAAAGAGGTTTGGTTGTTATGTGGTTTTGGACAAAGATTTCATCTTGAGGATGCCAGCCTTATGAGTTGGGGATTTTGGCTAAAAGCACGTGCTCAGAAAATGAGAACATTAAATTATGATAGAGTCCATTATCTGATGAATGCAGGGTTTTTTGTTTTTTTTTAATTTCCACTTGTCCCTGATGGAACTCATTTTATGTTTTAGCCCATTCACTCAGCTCAATGAAATTTTCCTGCAGTTGACCCCCCATCAACTTATATTCTCTCTGCTTGGATGAGCTCCATGCTTATAGAAACAGTTAGATTACATCATTTGTTTGGATATCTCCCCCTCTGGGCATTGAAAACAGTCAAAGCAGCACATGGACTCTCCATCCTGTGGGGTTTTTCTGAATCCAGGGTCATAGCTCTCATTGCACAGAGCATGGGGAGTCTTTGACTGAAACAAGTCCCATACTGTTGCCTCCGTATGAATGGTGAAATCTCAACTTAGTGGATCACTGGGGATAAACTGTCCCACTTTCACCAGAGCTTCAGTCTCATTTTTGAATAGCAAATAGTTCATGATGTCATACTGAGCCTCAGAACTTCTGGGGACATCTAAAAACACCTGGTCACTAACAGTGTTGTTAAACTGGAAGTTCTTCAGAAAGGAATGAAGCTGCCACCATCTGGTGCTGGCCTTTAATTTTGTGCTCCTTTTGAAAAGGGAGAGTCAGATCACGGTCAGAGTTGGAACAGACAATTCTCCTTGTAAAGGAACTCTCTACATGGGGTCAGTTGAGGGGAGAATCTAGAGTGAAAAGGCTCTGATGCCTTCCTGGATAGCCATAATTGTGACAATTAAAATGTTTCAAGACACATAATTTGTGGGCTATTTAATCATTTTATTAACTAGGACAACAGGTTATTAATGAAAGGATGGTCATTGGTCTCTTAGACCAAAGACTGACCATGTAGTTTTTTATGGTCTCCTTCAAGTTATACAGGGATAGAGCTGCCATCTTGCTTCTTACCACATTTTGTCACCACTTCCTGCTGTTTACCTCCCTTTGTTTGGAAAGCACAAAATTACCATCTGTTTTTCTCTCTCTGCTTCTTTCAGGTACATCAAATTTCCCTGATGATAGGTCAAATTAGAGGGAGACCCATAATTAAATATTTTCCCAGATATATGTATATATATATATATATATATATATACATATATATATATATATACATATATATATATATATCTGAGAGGAAAAAAAGTCTTTAATTTTCTTTACAAGGGAAAAAAGGTTATATAACATAAAATATCAACATTATCATCATCATCATCATTGTTAATCCTTATAAAGTTATAAGCTGAATTTTCATTTGTCTCATGCCTTTAATAATCTCTACTGTTTCCATTCAGTCTATAAGTATGACTGGAAAAAACAATTCATTTAGTGTGAAAAGACAACACATGCACTCCGATGTTTGTAATACAATGTCAAGAAAATGAAAAAATCCTTTAAAGTATTAGGAGGAGATCATACATCAGATTTATGGAAGACCAAAGATCACATAAGATGGTTTGGCATGGTTAAGTTTTGTCTGCATCATTGGAAAGAAAACCCACATTGCAGAGCTTTTAGAATCATTGGAGTATGGGATAGGACTTGAATGCTGGAATATCATCATCCTCATTCTCAACAAGATTTTGATTGTTTTTTTTTAAGCCACTTGTGCATTGCTAGTGATCCAAACCAGACCCTCATTCTCCTGTATCTTAATTTACTGAAAATGACTACTTTTCTTATTTCTCTCTTCTACTTGTAAGCCTCAAGAGAGTCTCCATGGTAATTTTTTTCTTCCTTATTTCTCCTATTCCTCCTTCCTTCTCCTTCTCCTTTTTCTCCTTCTCCTTCTTTTTCTCCTCCTCCTCCTCCTCCTCCTCCTCCTCCTCCTCCTCCTTCTTCTTCTTCTTCTTCTTCTTCTTCTTCTTCTTCTTCTTCTTCTTCTTCTTCTTCTTCTTCTTCTTCTTCTCTTCCTTCTCCTCTTCTTCCCTAGACAAGAGCATGTGAATAAGTATAGGACAGTGTATTTCTGACTCTAACTCTTTCTATGCACCAATCTCTTCTACCTACTACTATTAGATATCATACCAACCTTCTAAAATATGAATTTCATTGTGTCATTCTGCTCAAAAATATGTAGCACAGACTACCTCAATGGCCAATGTCCTTTATTATATGCCTCACTTGACCCTATTTGTCCAATCTTATTTCACATGATCCTAGATATAAACCCTCCAATCTAAACACCTAAGACTCCTCATTCCTCAGCCCACATCTCTTCTTGCCTATGTTGGTCTTCACATTTGGAACTTTCTTGTTCCCTTTATTTTCCAAATATTCATTATCCTTCAAGCTTCAAGGTCTATTATTAAGTCTCCTCTGATGACTTTAGCTTTAAATGACTTCCTATGATACAACATTTATAGAGTCTGTAATATACAGATTAATTAACAAAATCTTATATTGCATTGTCAAAATATTATTAATTGGTGGTTACTTGTTTGGCAACAAGACTATATAGTTCTTGATAAAGGAGCAAGAACTAAACAGTTTTATTTTTCCCGACAGAATGAAGCAAAAAGCCTCATAATTCTGAGCACACAGACAAGAGTTAAGTAAATTCTCATAGCATCTTTGCTCTAGAAGGCCCTTAAGAAATAACCTAATTCAACCCACTTCTTTTATGAATGAAAATATTCAAGCTCAGAGGACAAAAGGGAGTGGTCCAAGTTTATGTATCTGGGGAATGAAAAAAAAAAAGATGGATTAGTCACATTCTGTGAATAAGCGCAGTCAGAGAGTTCAAAGTCTCCTGACTTCTTCTCCACTGCTTTTTTTTCCATTACAGCACGTCATTGGAGTGGTTGCTGTGACAAAAACAAAACAAACAAAAACAAAGGTTATAATCTGTTGATGTTGAATGTTACTTACGAATGCTGAAATTGACAATACCATGAATTACTTCCATTTGCTAAAAGCTAATGTGGGGGTGGTGGGAATTAAACAATTCTTAAGACAGGACAAGCAAAGGAGAAACCGGTGGAATGAGGGAAGAAGGCTATCCCTTTCACTTAGACAATAAAACTGGCAAGAGCTAAAGGAAAGCCAGCTGCAGAATGTATCTGTTGATGAGACAAAGAAAAAATAAAAAGAAATGATTGAAGGCAACTGGAGCAGAAGGGAATTAGCTGGAATCTTTTGTGAGGTAGAACAAGCATGGTTTGGGGTGAGTTATTAAAACAAAGGTAGACCATACTGGTTTACTAAAATCTGAATAAGACAGAGGTCCTAGACAGAGGGTTCCAGAATAAAATGGAGATTGCATTTTATAAGAATTATTGATTTTTTCCTCCTAAATGAGTTTGGTATGGTAAGACTGATTTATTTTACTTGATAGCTTGCATTCTAGAAAACAACATTAAAATGTAGAGTTTAATTGTTTAAATTTTCATGAAGTATAGTTTTATTTCCTGTTAATTCTCCTTCAGGTAAGTACTTGGAGAGGGAATGTTGAAAAACAGGTGTTCAGGAACCTAGGTCCAAACCTGGTTTCTGGCATATCTGGGCTGTGTGACTACTCTGGGCAAGTCATTTAATGATCTCAGTGCTCTAGGCAATTCTCTTTGATGATAATTTACAGAGAATGACTTCTTCTCTTGTGAAGAGATTCCTTGTATGGGAATTTCCAATGTCAGTGAAATCACAGGTCTATTTCCTATTCACTAAACTATTGGATCCCCTGCCCCCAATTTGTATCTTTTATAACATTTCTTTAAGCACCTTCTCTGAGATAGTCTCTTTGATTATTTCCTGCCCTTCTATCTTTTTTTTCTCTTCTTACGTACTTCTGGTTCTACGTCTGGTAGCCACGCTTCACCATCCAAAAGATAAAACAAATAATAACAAAATACCAGCCCCTTAAGATATTGTCCTTAATCCCTACTCTCCTTTACAACCAAACAGAAAAAAGTTAAGTACTACTCCTTCTTACATTTTCTTATCTCCTCCTCACTTCTCTTAAGGTATTATCCAAAAATATGGTGCCTAGAATGAAACAAAATGCTTCTGACTGGGGCAAAGTGAAATAGTTCAAATGATTCCTGTATTCTAGTTACAATTCTTTTGAAATACCCAGAATAGCCATAACATATCCACTGAATTGATCTTGAATTTACTTGCCCCAGAACTTCTTTACACAAATTATTGTCTATTCATGCCTTCTTTACATTTTACTGTGATGTTAAATTTATGAACTGAGTACAGAACTTTAAAACACATATTTCTGCTAAACTTCATCCTATTACATTCAAAACAACATTTAATCTAACATCTTTTTTTGAGTATGTATACATCCCAATCATGTCTTCCATGCTGTTAGCTAATCTTCCTACCTTTTTGAAAACTTGATAAACATTCTATTCATTAACAAGTCAATGATAAAATGGTTCAATAGCCGAAAGTCAAGGACAGATTCCTGGAATATTCTTCTAGAGACTTCCTTCCACCTTGGATGGAATTCTCTAGAAGAATATTCCTTTTAACTAGTGCTGAATTCACCTAAGTTCATTATCATTGAACTAAAATTTCTCTGCCTTGTCTATGTGAGCATTTAACAAATTTATCAAATTCCTTCACGAAGTACAGAAACTATTTTTCTACAACATTACTCCTCTGTTTAAGTAGAGTTAAGGAGAGAGCTATAGATTAGAACTGGGATTCCTTTTACCAATACATGTTGGTACTTGCAATTTATAGCAATTTCTTAGAGTATGGGGTGATTAAGTGATTAAACTCAGGGTTATAGCCAGTTTATGTCAGAGACAAGACTTGAACCCAGGTTCTCCTGGCTTCAAGGAAAGCTCTCTATCTACTACTGTTCCTCACTGCCCCTTATTAGCCTTATTACCACATAAAAAAAAGGAAATGGAGATAATTGGGAAGGACTTTCTTTTGATTAATCTATATTGGTTTTTAGTGAGTCTAGCCTCCCTTTCCACATGTTCACAAACCATTCTTTTTATAATAAGTTATACAATTGTGCAGGGAAACAAATTCAGGCTGATCTGTGTGTTGGCTCTCCTTTTCCCTCTTGAATATCAAGAAAACATTCATCTCTCTATATCCCTGGGGTACCTCTTCTGCTCAACATGATCCCTTTACAATAACCACTGGCAGCTGAGCTATCACACTAACCAGTTCTCTCAGATTAGGAAGTAACCCGCTGAGACTCCATAATAAGAAGCAACCATAGGCTACAGGTTTTCTTTCCTCCTCTCATCCAGTGGAAAGAGTTTCCTCGTAAAAGAAAAGAGAAGCACACTACTAAATAATTCTGCATTCTCACCATCATCCATCATCATTATCTCTTTTACCTCATCCACTTTTGATCCATACTTTTGATCCATTCTTTAAACTTCCATTTGGCCCTACCCTAAGTATTTTTTAAATCCTCTTTTTTTTGTCTTTAGCATTTATTTCCAACTTTAGATCATCTAGAACTTTTGTGGTACTGTTACAGGAAAAATATTACTCTTTTGTATTCATCCTCTTTTACTTGCCTGTACTTTCCTTTTCAGTATATGTATTTTAAAAACCTTAGTTAATCCCTCACTGAGTACCTACATTGGTCTTTCTAGACAGAGACCTTTCACCCTTCTTATTGGAATCATCTTGATTTTTGTCTTCATAATTTAATTCTTGAGTGCCTGTCCCGTATGGGCCAACTTGCTTTGTTGCATTATAGGTAAAGACATCCTCCTATCATATCTCCACAACTTGTTGAAATCAGCTTAAGAAAAATATAGAATATATATTAAAGTATATTTTTCTTTTTCTCTTCTGTCATAATTCTAAGATGAAAGTCTATTTTCATGAATGTTCTCATGATTTCTACTTCAGCAATAAGTTTTTCCTTTTTGATCAAAATTGAGTCCAGAGAAGCATCTTCCCAAACTCTGCTCTGTCTTGCAGTTTTTTCCACTTTCTTGGAGGACAAAATTATCATTCTTCAAAAAAGAATGTATCACATCTACCACAAGTCATTCCCTAATTGATAATAGTCAAAGGATGTGAATAGAAGGTTTTCAGTACAAAAAAATCAAAATTCTCAATAGTCACATGAACAAATGCTCTAAATATCTACTGATTAAATAAATGTGAATTAAAACAATGCTAAGATACCATCTCACACATATCATATTGGCTAGCATGACAGAAAAGTAAAATGACAAATGCTGGAGAGGATGTGGGACAATTGGGACACATTGATACCACTGATAGAGTTGGGAACTGTTCCAACCATTCTGGAGAACAATTTGAAACCAGGTCCAGCATACTCTAAAACTCTGCAGACACCCTGACCCCGCAATAGCACTACTTTGTCAAATCAAAAGAAATTTTTAATTAAAAAGGGAAAAGAACCTATTTGTACAAAAACATTTACAGCAGCTCTTTTTGTGGAAGAAGAGAGTTTGAAATTGAATGGATGCCCATGAACTGGGGAAGGGCTGGATAAATTGCGGCATATGATTGTTATGGAATACTATTGTGCTATAAGAAATTATGAGCAGGATATTTTTAGAAAAACCTGGGAAGACTTACATGAACTCATGCAAAATACAGTGAGCAGAACCAGGAGAACATTGTATACAGTAAGAGCAGTATTGTAAAATGATCAGCTGTGAAAGACTTAGCTATTCTGACCAAGACAATGATCCAAGAAAATTCCAAAGGACCCATGATGAAATATACTCTCGCTTCCATAGAGAACTAACAAACTATGAGTGCATAAAGAAGCATATCTTTAAAAATACTATTTTTTTGTGTATGTGATTTCTTTTCCAACATGACTAACATGCAAATATATTGCATGACTTCAAAAAATAATTTCTGTGGGGAAAAAAAAGAATGTATTAGCTTCTTCTCTGTGTGTGTGTGAGAGAAAGACAGAGAGAGAGAGAGAGAGAGAGAGAAAGAGAGAGAGAGAGAGAGAGAGAGAGAGAGAGAGAGAGAGAGAGAGAGAGAGAGAGAGAGAGAGAAGCACTGTTCATGAGATTCCTAGGGGTAGTTGAAGTGTCTTATTTTAACCATGTCATTCCTGTGTACCAGGATCATCACATGTTTTGACAACTCTATTTCCTTCTTCTGTACAGGTTGACTGTAGTGTTTTATTGCAAAAACATTATTCCTTCACTGATCCTTATGCAAATATCTTCCACCATGTTTCCCCATCTGGGTATCTAAATTTACCCATAGCTAGGTCCCAATTATTGTGAACAATAAATCCTGTGAAATGGTCACATTCCTTGAATTCTCACTGCATATTTCCATTGGTGCCGAAACCAATGACCATATTTTAAATATAATTATAGCTCCAAATATGGCGTACCCAAATAATGCAACTGCTTCATATGATTCATTATTTGTGCAAACTGGGACTGATCTGTATATCTTTTAATATACAGTGCTATTAAGGTACTACATTTACATATTCTCTTCCTTTTAGATGAAGTTTCCTTTTTCAGAGACACTCTATTTATGAATTCCATTCAACTTAGCTTTTTGTAATGTCCATGAAGTCAAATTATTTTGTTTTTTGGCATTAGGATTTCTACTTCTTCCCATTGATTACACATACTGTGTGTACTTTTACAGAGTTGCCCAAGGACATGGACCTGAATGTTGACACCTTTTCTACTTCTTGTGAATTATTTTTGCCAGTGTTCTACCTACATTTTTTCTTTTGCTATCTGTATTATCTGACTTTGTGAAAAATAGATATTTTGTACTTTCTCCTTCGGGATCAAATTTAAAAACCTCTTGCTTCACAAAAATTCAGGAAATATATGTTTTATTGACCCTTCTTGGGAATACTTTATCCCTAATCAAGAGCTTATTACTATATTTTAAGTCATGCTTTAGAAATTCAAATGTTCTAAAACAATCTTAAATAGTTTGCTTTTCTAATAGTTCCCTCTGATCAGAAGCCTCCACCTTCAAATGGCAGCAGAGATGAAAACATTACTTCCTACCCCTAAGCTCTTCAGATTTTTGCCCAGGACTACACAATCTTTCACAGCATCTTCTGGACTCCTTTGGGAGGCATTATTTGTGCCTGAATCCATCAGGAGCAGGTAATGGTTGTCAAGTCTGACAGATCTCAGGAGGCTTTTCATCACATGCCATACGTAACCCCTGGGAAAACCTCAGAGTTTTTTATATTTCTTATGACAGGTCAACAAATAGCTCACTTGATAACCCTCAATAGGAAGTCACCAACAACCATGACTTTTCTCAACTTAATTAACTATTAGTCAATTTTCTCTCTCCTGATGGCATCTGTGACTATACATTATCACTCCATGTGGTTTATGAAAATACTTCTTGCTAAAGTGCTTAAATCTACCTCCCTTTCTCCTTCTAGAAAGAGCCTCATGCCTCCTTCCTTCAAATTCGTTCGTGATCTTTCATCCGTCCTCTCTTCCATCATTATACCCTCTATCCTATAGGTTAGCATTTTCTCTAACTCTTTAGATACTGCTTTATTCTCCATGACAATTTGCAGAACAAAGAAACATTATTTCAGTCTTTTCACTTGACCATTTTTTGATGGAGACAGTTTTGCACACTTTTTGCATATGTGGTGGTGGGGGGAGGCAATGCCTCAAATACTTTGACTGATACTATATCCGGGGGTAACTGATTAAGTAGTAGACTTGGAGTCAAAAAGACCTGAGTTCAAATTCCACATCAGACAAACTTGCTAGCTCTGTGACTCTGAGCTAATCTTATCCTCTCAGACTAAATTTCCCTACCTTTAAAAGTGGAACAGCACTTCACAGGAGATCACCAAGAACATCTACTCTGCTTTGCAACATCAAAGCAGTAATATAAATGTGAGCTAAGAATGAGATTAAGCAGATGGAAGAGACAATGATGTTGCTACCCTTCTTTCACTCTCCACTCATTACCTTTGCTTCTGTGCAATTTTTCTGTCCACTCATCTACTCAGGAGAACAGAAGAAATTTCAGATCAGGGAACCTTAGACCTAAGAGCCCTTTGATAGTTGCTGGGCCAATAACTGTATATATATATAAATATTTTAGTCTAGCCTTCAGAGATTAAATTTGTGTGATATATGGACTGCTAACCATAAACTAAGATGTACTCCCTTAGCTAGGTGGAAGGACTCCTCTCTATTCAACAGTTTTGTTTCTAGATTGAGAATTTCCTTTGAGGGTGAGAGATTTATCATCTCAAGGTTCTAGAAGGAAAACATGGGAGAATTTGAGGGGAGGATATTTTGTTGTTCTAAAGCAATGTTTCCTGTCTTCTCTGTAAGCACTAAAAAGAAAAAAAAATCCTATTTTTAGCTTAAAAAATATGATAACACCTATATTCTTCTTGAGGAACACATATCCCAGAGTTTCAGCTGATGTAGAAGCTAGTGGTAGAGAGATCTCATAGCCAGGCATCTAGGAAAGTAGTCTTGCATCAAGTACGGATGATTCCAGTGAGGATAAATGGAACAATATAAAATTGAGCAGTAATCAGGCAAGGAACATGGAGCAGAGACTGCAAGAGAACTGGGAAGAAGACACATTGGGAGCAACGCAATCACATACCTAGAAGATACCAGGGACCTTGCAATATCGGAGGCATTTCTGTTCCGTGTGAATCCTGACTACCTGTGTTCCTTAAGTGTGTTCCTTTCCACACCATTGTCCTGCCCATGTGTGGCGCTGGTGTGTGCCTATACACCTTTTCACTCAAGAGTCGACATTCCACTGATACTGTGTACATATAGATAGGAGAATACTCCAGGTTTATAGAGAAAATGTTTTGTTTCTACTTAAAAAAGCAACATAAAAATCCTCAAACCACTCTCCTCAATCCCCCCTGTTTTTTCATTAATGCCTTTACTTTGAACGTGACCTTTCATTGACTCTTAAAAGTTAATCCATTGGTAGGGTCTTGTAAGCTATATTTTTAGGGGATGTAAATTTATAGAACACCTTAAACCGAGTATAGCCATCCCATGCTGTGACTGTGTGTGTAAGCAACTGGAGTACTTCCAGTTGCTTTATATACATTTTTTAAAATTACTAGGTACTATAGAAAGCACAAACAACATATTCTCTCAGGACATTATCAATTCCCTTTGGTTTCCTGGTCACTTAAGATAATTAAAAGGCCCACCTATCTACAGATGATTCCTTTCAGACTTGGTAAATGTGGCAAGATCATGCTAGTCATCTCATCCTGTCCTGGCAACCAGACCTGTTTCCATACAGAGACAAGCAGTTGAGGGGCACCACAACTTCCCAAACTAAAAGCTGGAGTATCCATGTTGAATAACATTTCAACACTATTGCTAAGTAAACTCCCTTTTGTTACTAGTTTAATGAGATACAAATGCCCCATTTTGTTTGTTAGAATTAACAGTATTGCCTTGAGTGAGGTCAGCCTATCACACCTGTATAACCCTTAAGGTTAACTGCCTTAGCAAACTGCCTATTCACCACAATTATTTAGCACTGGAGACCCAGTAAGTGGGTGTTAATTACCGTAGTTTTGTTTTGTAGTGTATGAAATTCTCCTTTTTTTTTTTTTTTTGCAATATGAAGAAGATATCTCTAGCAAGCTCTTGTCAATGCCCAGTGAAAATAAATTTAGCTCCAGATTGTTTTTCTGCATGAGAGTCTCAAGCAGGAATCCATTTATTAGTATGGTTCTCTTTAATATTCTATTTTCTCCTCTTCCTGAAGTTCTGGGTGACTCCTGGACTTCCCTGCTCTGCTCACTCTTTCCCAGAACTGGAACACAAATCTTTTTGCTTTCCATACCCTGTTCATTCCACTATTCTGCACTCTTTGTTTGGAGCAATGGGTTTGCTATGCTAAATTTCTCCCCATTTACAAATGAGAAAATTTATGATCCGATGAGAGATACCTATTAAAAAGAAAACACAGAAAGCATATTGGGCTCACCACTAAGAGAAAATCTATTTAAAATATCTGATTGTCCACCTTTCCTTTCATTACTTGAGTGAGTATTTAAAACTTTAAAAATTCTTCTACAATCTAACTTCTCCTTACTCAAGGAAGAAATTGAACCCGATGAAATTCAACTACATCCTAAAGTTCTCACAATAAATCAAGGTTAGAAGTTTCTCTCTACAATTGTCTTACCCATAATTCCAACCATGTGTCTTATTGGAAAGGTGTGTTGATGACTTTAGCTTCCTGAGGTTGTTTACTACTGAGCTTTTAAAACTAAGGTGAGAACCCATTTACTTCAACAGTGTGGACTTAGGGCCTGAATACTATGCAAAGGTTTTGAATTGTATCCTTGGTAATTGAGTGTCACCTACCTTACAATTTAAGTTTCCTCACAAAGAAAACCTATTAAAATTCTAAGTATTCTCTACTAGAGATAATTCTTTCTATAACTAAACATGTTCTTTGGTGAACTTAATCACCTGTTTCTGAACACTCATTTGCATTCTAGGGGGTACATTTGGCATACATCTAAACAGATAGCTTGATTGTTTCTGACATATTTACTAGCTGTCCTCTTCATTAATTACATCTACTTAGTATTCAAGAGATTCAGTGTTCAGGGGTAGAATAACTTTAGCAGACAAAACTTAATGTGTGTAACTACTATGCTGCAAAGTTTCCTTTATTCTTCAAATGGCAATGAAGTTTTAACTCATCAACTCTGGTTTCATGGTTTGCAGTGGCTTATTTTTATTTAAATGTCAACAAAATGAAATCTTCATGAACTTCATATCTTAGACGGAATTTGTTGAAGATGTGTATCAATGGATTATGAGATGTAAATAAAAGATTTGACAGAATTGATGGCTTTCAGAGAATCTTTTTTAAATACTTTTATCTTCAAATACATACGTGAGTGCATCAAGAAGCTGCAGTTTCATTGGGATGGAAACTTGCAATGCTGGTAGATCACAACATACCTTTAATTTATGGTATTGGAGAGTTGTGTGAGACTCAGAAAGGTTGAAAGCCTGGCTCATGGTCATATAGCTAGGTAAATGGCAGAAGTGGGGTCTGAATCTTGGTCTTTAGGACTCTAGACCCAACACTATTGACTATACTGTGCTGTCTAACAACAAATACATATTATAAGTATCCATCAAGTGACATTAATAGTTACTGACCAGAAGATTCTGCATTCACTTAGTCCAGTTTTATAGGCCACCCTGGGATAGACATATTAAGTATTGTTTTCTCTATGGTTAACAGAAAGTCATTAAATCATAAATTTAAAATCTAAATTAAAATAAAGAGGTTCCCAAACTTATTTGGCCTACCACCCCTTTTGCTAAAAAAACACTCAGCACCCTCCTGAAAATCTACCTTCTTTAACCCTTTAACTTTTTTTTGAAATTTGTGTCATTTCAAAAAATACAAAAAATATCTTTTTTAAAATAATTATATCTTAAATTTAATAATTTGTTGTAAATTTGTAGTTTTTTCTGCATTGAAATTTTGATGAACTATTACGGGCTCATGTAACCATGTGGTATCATATTGTAAGCAAGTCAATATGCACACATATTCCTGACTTCCCGTCAATGACACACTCACCTACCAACACTTGCTTAGTAAGACCTGTCAGCATACTTGACCACTGATTGATTATAACTTGCATTTTGCGGTTATTTGGAAAATAATGTAATCACTATGACTTTAACTCTGTTACACAACAGATGAAACATGAATGAGTGTTTTTTTTTTTCAAAATTTTCTTCTCTTCTTTCCTTATGCTTCCATGACCCCCTTATCTTTATTCAATGTCCCCCAGTTGCATCCAAGGGCACTACCATCCCACTTTGGATTGTTCCCATACCCCCTGGGGGGCAGTATCCCCTACTCTGGGAAACTATGAAGTTATAGTTTGAGTCTTAAACTTTCCTGACCTTCAATCTTGTATCTCCAACTGCTCTAAAGTCTTGATCTGGAAGTCTCATTTACATCTTAAGCTCAAAGATCAAAATCTAGATATAATCCTTGATTCCTCATTCTCTTTCTCAGCCAACCCTATATCCACTTGGTTGCCAAATCTTGTAGATTATAGC
The DNA here is from genome assembly GCF_028372415.1 of Notamacropus eugenii. Lineage (NCBI taxonomy): Eukaryota > Metazoa > Chordata > Mammalia > Diprotodontia > Macropodidae > Notamacropus > Notamacropus eugenii. The sequence continues at coordinate 41,428,652 of NC_092878.1, read as the reverse complement.
TTTGTTTATCAATATATTTATTTTGTCAACATATGCATACATATAAACATATATGTGTATATATACATACATGTATATATACATATATAGATATATACATGTGTCCACACATATGTGTGTATGTGCATGTGTGTATCTATCTATCTATCTATCTATCTATCTATCTATCTATCTATATATATATATATATATATATATATATATATATATATCTTTCTTCTTTCTTCTGATGTTGCCAACACCCTGATCACCTACCACTCCATTTCACATCTGCTGCTCTATTTAGTTTCAACCCAATGGAACTAGATACCCCTCCTAGGATAAACTCATCACTTTTAGTCTTATCATTATGCTACCAATTCAAGCCTTGACTGATACTACTTCCCTCAGACTCCTCTCACTTCTGATTGGAAGACTGAAAGGTGAAGTACCAAATTCCTTCCAATTCTACCTTTCCAGAGGGCAGAAACTGGATTCTTAGATCATTCCACTTTGCATCTGCTGCTTTGCCTGGCTTCAGAAAAATGTTGTGATATTGATGACTGCCAAGCAAGAAGTGTGTCTTTCATTTCTCCTTGTGTATGGTCAGATGAAGACTGAACAATAGGAATCCATTTTGTATACTTTAAAGAATATTGCCCCTCTGTTTTTGACCTCCATCTTGGTTTGGGGATAAGTACCTTTGGACAGGCATAACCAATGAGTTACCAGACAGAATCAAGAATTTGTGTATCAAGTTGATATTATTGCTGATCTTAAGATCTCTTTTTGAGCTCTCAGGATAAGATGGCAATTTTCAGCTGTTGTCACTGTTCTGTGCTTCCCAAAGTCAAACAGACAGATGGGCTTGCATTATTTTCTTGACTTTTTATATTTGTTGATAATTGTGGTAATTAATTTTTAATCTGAAGGCTTGTAAAACAACACTTGGGGATTTAACATGCCAAACTTGTATTAATGAAGAACAAACAGTCTGAATCTTTTCCCTTATCAACTTTCATTGAACAGTGTTAACTCAAACTCATACTTCATTGAGGGTCAAGAGAATACTGACCTGTGGGATTATTCATCATGAAGGTCACTGCAGCATTTATTCTGACAAGAAGGAATGCACTTTGATGGCAAATGCCAATAAAAACTGTAATAATTCAAAAACATCAAATAGATAGTGCTAGAGACAGACAGGAGCCATTACTGATGCCTTTAGTGTAGACTCTGTGGCTGTGATACTTAGCCCTGAGCTGTATGCATTGAACTGTAACTAACAAATTCATTGGGGATATATGAAGTCAAATCACCCAGTTTCCAAATGCTCAAACCATAAGGAACCTCTGTGATTCTTCTAAGCCACATGGTGATGATAGTGGATTTGGACTCAGGTAGACCTTTGCTATGTGTCTGATACTGAGCAAGTCAAATAACATTGACATGTCTTGGCTTCCTCTCTTGTAAAAGGATGTTTTGGACTTCATAGCTTCTAAGGTCCCTTCTATCTGTAAATCTGAGGCACCTAGTTGGTACAGTGAATAGAACCCTGGGCCTGGAGTCAGGAAGACTCCTCTTCCTGAGTTCAAATCTGGCTTCAGACACATTAACTGTGTGACCCTGAGCAAGTCACTTAATTGTATTTGCCTCAGTTTCTTCATGTGTAAAATGAGCTGGAGAAGGAAATGGCAAATCACTCCAGTATCTTTGTCAAGAAAACTCCAAATGAAGACATGGAGTGTTGGATATGCCTGAAAAATAATTGAATAACATTAGTCTGAAAATCTATGATTCCATGTGATGATTAGAAAAGAAAGCCTAGCCTGCGTATTTCTTAGGTTCTTAATTTGCATTCAAATTCCTGCTTTTCCCTTGGGCTCATGTTAGCATGACTGTGATTTAATGGGTGGCGAAACCTAAAATGTGCTGGGTAGTCTTTGGAGCATAACACAAATACATCCCCTATTTACTGAGCATATCATTTGAATTTGACATAAAATACAAGACACTGCCAAGGAAGAGAAAGGCTAGAAATACAAATAGGGCAACAGTGGCAGGGAGGAGGTGTGGATCAGTATGTCGGGTTCAGCACTATTGAGTTGATTCCTGGGCCATATGGACAGATTTAGGCCTTAAGGAGACATTTGGAGAATGGAATAGATTCAATTTGTCAGACAGACAATGAAAGGTTATTCTAGGGCAAAGGGAAGTCATTCACTCTAACCTTGTTTCAGCTTTCCTTTTTATTTTCTGTCTCTCACTTTTGTCACTGAATCACCCTCTCTTTTGCCTGGAGTAGTTTTCAACTTCTCATCTACCAAACCATATTTATTTCCTTATCAAAAAATTTATCTCTAAGCCAACCTCTCCCTCTTTACTAGGATGCTCTCAAGGTGAAGGACTAAACAGTGATATCAAGTCTCTAAAGTTTCTCTTAGAAATTGCCCTCCACACTTTCTCCAATATAATTTGGTATATTTCTTTTAAAAAAAAATAAAAGGAATTTTCATTTGATTAATCTTTTCATTTCACAAAATTCATTCAATAAATGCTTTTTGAAGTTCTACTATATATAGAAGGGATATTGAAACATGGTGAATAAGGTGAGACCTTGCCGGATTCAAGTCAGTCAGTCAAATAGTCAGTAAGGATTTAAGCACCTACTAAGCTGACACTGTGCTGAGCACTGGGAATGAAAAAGAAATGCAAAATACATGCATGCTCTCAAGGAGTTCAGAGTCTATTGGGGGAGACAATATGCAAACAAAATAAGTACAAACAAGAAATTAGAAATAATCAACAGAGGAGAGACATTAGAATGAAAGGAAATTAGGAAGGGCTACTTGCAGAAGGTGGGATTTCATTTGGATTTTGAAGGAAGTCATGAAACGGAGATTAATTCCAGGTATAGGCTATTCCTTGCTATTTAAAGGCTAAAGTAAAACACAAGCTCTTGCAAGTCCTTCCAAATTGAAGAGTCCGCTGGCCAATTGTGTGTCATTGAAGGCACAGTCTACTCAAATCCAGGGAAATTTATCCCAAGAAGTTTGGTAACCAGTTGATGAATGTTTATGGGCATAAAAAACTCATTAAAGTAACTTAGATCATGGAAGTGTTACAGCCAGTATCCCCTTAGTAAAATGTATGTTTCTTGAGGGTAGTTTTTTTACCTTTGTATTTCCAGTGTCTAGCCCAGTTTCTGATTCACCATGGTCACTTACTTAGTGCTTTCTGAATGATTGAATTAGTAGACTGTATACCCTTGATGAATGCTTACAATTTTCTAACACTTCAAGGCACTGGTGCTGGTTATCATGGATAAAATTATGGAAAACAATGTAGTCCCTTAATTTAAAGAACTTACATATTTTTAGACATGTTTACATTCACAAATAGGCTCTTGGATGAACCAGATCATTATCTTTCCATGGTTTCTACAGAAGCTAACCTAAGAAAAACTTCTGAGAATTAAACAGGCAACGTCTTATTACACAGAGAAAGAATTAAAGAAAAAATAATTAAAATCCGACATGTAAGTTTTTATTAAATGCTTATTATATGCTTAAGCACTGTACTAAACCCTGGGCAAAGATAACTCTTACCATTCACCTCCTGCCAGAAAGATGATGAACTTTAAATGCAGAAAGAAATACACATTTTTAGGCATGGCCAATATGAAAATTTATTTTGCTGGACTATGTATGTTTAAGATATATTTGATTCTTTTGTTTTTAGTGTTTTATTTTGATTCAGTGAGGAGACAGAAAGTGAGAGATTACAGATAGATTCTAGGATGTAATAGGTTATAGGGTAGCTTATAAATGTATGTGCCAAAATACATTTTTTAAAATAAAGATATCAAGAACCTTAATCATAAATTCCTGGTACCCTTCCTTCATTTTTCTAAATATACTTGTGTGACCTAAAGCATTAATCTCAATAGAATTGCAATCACAAAAGGTCTAAGTCCCTTTACCATCTCATACAGAAGCAGATTTCATCTGTTCCTACCATAACAGGAGTTTCTTTTCTGTTGAACTCTGCAAGGGCCATCGTAAGTTCATTTCTCTGTGATGGCAGCAGAGTGAGTCGTGTTGGTCTAGACGATTGATTGTGACACCCCACCAAGTGTGGAGGTGTATGCCGTGCACTGGAAAGTACACACACAAAAGAAGAGTCAGTTGACTCTTCCCTTTCACTGTAACCAAACATTCACTCATCTCAGCAGTGAGACTCTCAGTCCTCTTTGTAACAGGCCTTCATTGCCCAAGCCTGCTGTGTTTCCAAACTGCCTTCCTATTGAATGTGTATACAGACTGATTAGATGTTCACTACTTCTTTCTATCTCTTTGTGGAACATTACTTATGACAGATGAATGGGAAAGGGAGTCACATTTTTTCACCTCTTAAAAGTAGCACAGTGAGCAGTGACCAACAAAGCCACAACAAGGCAAATCTTTAGCAACCTTCATCACACAAACTTTCATCATTTTTACCTTTCCTCTCCCAAATTTTTATTCCTGCAGTTGTAAAATACAGTTTCACATTGGGAACGTCTTTCAGTCCTCTGTAAAATCAACTACACTGACATGAATTGACTTCTTTTTCATAGATATTCTGACTTAACCCTGCGATTCTTCCTGTCTGGGAACACCTGAAGTCTATTTTTTTCCCTTATGAAAGAAAATAATTTTTAACAGTGTAGCTTAAAAAAAATATGAAAGTAACTAACACTACAATGCTCCTGTAATTTGGAACTGTGTAGCTTTACACAGACACATACACACGCACACGCAAAAGTCTCTTTTTTTCCCATATGAAAGAAAATAATTTTTAAAAGAGTAGCTTAAAAAAATGTGAAGGTAACTAGCCCAATGCTCTTATAATTTGGAACTGTGTAGCTTTACACACACATACAGACACACGCAGACACACACACACACAGATATGTGTACACACACGGAGGTTACTCTCTCCAGATTGGGGACAAAAGAGGCTGGAGTAATAACATTTTTTAAAGTCAGTGGTTTGGCTCAGATGACTGGCATAACGAGTGGTTTGATAGATTAGTTTCTTTTTGAGACAAATTGATTTCTGTATATAGCCACATACTCATTTGTTTAATTAGCTAGCATTTCCTTATTTGGTTCCTGCCTTTTTCTTTACTTGTATTTGTTGGTTGGTTTCTTTTATCTTTCGGTCTCTCCCTATTCCCCTCCCCTCACCATCTGCTCTCCTTTCTTAGTTTCTCCTCCATGGGGTAAATGAAGAGTGACCAGATCTCAGTGGAATCTGAGATATATGAAGGAAGGCTGGACATTATTGGTATTTTATGGCTCTTTGTTTGAGGACTACCTTCAGATGGAAAATTTATTGTAGTTCTCTGTGTGTAGGACTAAATCTGGATGGAGTGTGTGTGTGTGTGAGTGTGTTTGTGTATGTGTGTGTGTGTGTGTTTGTGTATGTGTGTGAGTGTGTTTGTGTATGTGTGTGTGAGTGTGTGTGTGAGTGTGTTTGTGTATGTGTGTGAGTGTGTGTGTGTGTGAGTGTTTGTGTATGTGTGTGTGTGTGAGTGTGTTTGTGTATGTGTGTGTGTGTGTGTGAGTGTGTGTGTGAGTGTGTTTGTGTATGTGTGTGAGTGTGTGTGTGTGAGTGTTTGTGTATGTGTGTGTGTGTGTGAGTGTGTTTGTGTATGTGTGTGTGAGTGTGTGTGTGAGTGTGTTTGTGTATGTGTGTGAGTGTGTTTGTGTATGTGTGTGTGAGTGTGTGTGAGTGTGTTTGTGTATGTGTGTGTGAGTGTGTGTGTGTGAGTGTGTTTGTGTATGTGTGTGTGTGAGTGTGTGTGTGTGAGTGTGTTTGTGTGTGTGTGTATTTGTGTATGTGTGTGTGTGTGTGTGTGTGTGTGTGTAGCACAGAAGCCTCTTTTCTTACTCTGGATCACATTCTGCTTTAGCTTCATAAAGGTATTTTCAAACCATATCCCTAAAACTTTAAGGAATAGAAGTGATCATCTTCCTTAGCATAATAGTCCAAACCCTGTCAACAGTCAACAAGCATTTATAAAGTACTATGTGTCATGCTACCAAGTGCTGGGCATATAAAGAAAGGCAAACACATGCCTTCAAGGAGATCTTATTCTAGTCAAGGAAACATCAGGCACATTTTTTTCTTTACAAAATAAGAACCAATATGTTTTTATAACAAATTGTGATCTTTGTCAGCACTGGTGCTCACCATGGTCCAAAATGTGTCATAATTCAGTGGTCTGGGAACACAATGAGATTAATCCAACTCTACCTACCCTATCCCAGGGCAATGAGTCTGCCTGCTGCATTTGTAATCCCTGTTTTCATCTGGATAGAACACTCTGTCTCCTGACTCTTTGCATTTTCAATGGCTGTCCTCCACTCCTGGGACCCTCTTCTTTCTCAATTCTGCCTCCTGGCTTCCCTAGCTTCCTTCATGTCTCAACTAAAATTGATATTCTGCAAGACATCTTTTCCATTTCCTCATAGGGATAGTGCTCTCCCTCCAAGATTCCTTCCAATTTACTTTGTTTATATCTTATCCATCTGATACGGGAAGACCCTCAGAGTTTCTGGGTAGAACAGAAACCATTGCTATTTGCATGTCTTTAATCACTGAATGGGTGTTGCCTCACACAAACTGAGGCCTACAAAGACTGTAGTTTAAAAAGGCCAGGGTCTCCCCCTGCATGAGGGGCCATCATCACTCGTCCTGACCTATGTCTTGTCACTGGACTCTGAAGGCTCTGAAGAGGAGAGTGAAGTTGATGACTTTGCACAGTCCTGCCTTGCTGAAATCCAATTCCCTTGCAAGTCATCACCCTCCTGATGTCAAAGGTTCTCTTCAAGAATGAAGGATGAACAGAAAAAAACAGCATATCTCTTAAGTACATCTTGTCTGTGCCATTAGTATGTGAGCTCCTTGAGTGCAGCGATGACTTTTTTCCTGTTTTTGTCCCTCATTGCTTAGTGCAATTCCAGGCATATAATAGGCACTTAATAAATGCTTGTTGACTTGTTATGGAATAGCTATATATACATAAGACTTGTAGTGTAACAACAATAACAATAGACAGCGTTTGTAGAATGCTTAATGGTTTATAAAGCATTTTAAATAGACTGCTGCATTTACTCCTCATTATTAAGACGAAGAGAGGTTCAACGACTTGGCCACATGTGACGGCAATCAAAGTAGGATCTTTGGCTATTTTTGTTTTACTAAAAGTACCTCTGATGGAATAATGTGATTAAAGAAGATCTTTCCCACCCATTGATGAGCCTGCCCATTGTGGGTAGCTTGATTAGGGGAGTTGCTTTGTAGGAGGATCCCAAGTACCTTTTGTCTTTTCTATTGAGGTGCTGAGTCAGAGGGCTATGCCCTCTGGCTCTGAAAAGTGCATAAATACTCTGAGGGTGAGGTTTTACTTTGGGGCTTAGCTCTTGTAAGAAGGTTTGGGTGACAGATGAGGACTCTGCAAAACCACTTTAAGGAGGCCCCCTGGCTTTGGAAACCCAGATGTCAGTGCTTCCTTCTCTGGTAACTGTGGTCAGATAGCTATACCTGTCTGTTGAATTATGGTCAGGCAGAGGAAGCCATGTCTACTGATTACTTTGGGGCTTACTGACTGGAAGTGTTTGTTTGGCCAGATGAGGACTCTGGGAAGCTACTTTAAGGAGCTACACTGTTTTGAAAACCCAGATGTTGTCAGTGCTTCCCTCTCTGGTAACTATGGTCAGACATAGTTGGGGTCCAACCATCTGTTGAATTCAGGCAGAGGAAGTCATTTCTGTTGATCTTTTGACTTTTCTGTATTTTCTTTGAAGTTCAGGGTGCTGACTCCCCTGAATTAGGTGAATGATATATGTACTTGGTTAAAGGAATGATACATATGCTTGATTAAAGTGATTCTTAACCCCTCAAAAATTGCCTTTCCTTTTAGGAATACAGATCTAAGAACCTGTGGTAGCAGGGCCCCATGTATGTTGGAGTGCTTACTGATACAGCACGATCCCATAGTAAGTGTCTGAAGGTGGACCAAAACTCAGGTCTTCCTTCAAGTCTTCAAGATCAATTTAGATTTCAGATACAGTAGGACCATGTAGTAGAAGGATTTGGAGTCTGGAAGATGGGTTCAAATTCCAGCTCCTGACACTTATTAGCTGGGTGATCATGGGCAAGCCACTGTCCATCTCTAATCCTGAGTTTCTTAATTTATAAAATAGGGATGGTATCTATAGCATCTATCTGCCAGGGTTGCTATGAGATTAAAATAAGATAACTTAAGGAAAGCACTTTGTAAATTTAAGGTCCCCTAAAAGTGTCACTTCACAGGAACAGTAGGACCACCATGAGTATTACTGAAAATATGTCTTGATCTGCTCCTGTTTATGAGTTCCTTCATTTGGGGACAGACCAAGCCCAGTCATGCTTTCTTCCCTTCCTGGTTGTACCTCTGATCCTTTCCTCTTTGCCAGTATGTCTATCCCTCATCCTTCACCATCAGCACCTTTTCCTCACCTTCCAAACCTTTTCTGGTCTATTTTATGTATTGTCTTCCTCCATTTGAATGTGAATTCCATGAAGGCAGAAGCCCTGTGTTTCTTTTTGTCTATCTTTGTCTTCCTAGGAATTAGAACAGATCTTGACACATAATAGGCACTTAATAAATGCTTGTTGCCAGCCTATCAACCAGCCAAAAGCTTTTGTTGGAATAAAGGAAGAGATAGGGTTAGGAATTTAGAAATAAAGGTTCTTTCTGCTCTCCCTTAGACTGCAAGAGAAAGGGGGAAATCAAGAGAGTGCAATATAACAGGAAAGTAGATGAGATTTTCCTGCTAGGAAATCTTCTGGGTATATGCCTGGATAGTTGGTCATGTCAATACTAACGACTGATACAAGAATTGTGAGTCTGTTTAAAGCTATTCTCTTAAGTGGCATTTTCCTATTGTCCTCATCCAGGTTCAACCATTAGCTCAAAGTCCTAAAAAAAAGTGTCGTAGTTGTCATTGTTGGCATAGATTGTGCATTATTTGTATAGGAAAATAACAGCTAACATTGACCTAACACTTTAAAGTTTGCAAGTCTTTTTATAAATATTATCCCATTTTATCCTTACTACAATCTTGGGTGGTGGGTGCTATTATTGTCCTTATTTTACAGATGAAGAAACTGAAGGATCTGGAGGTTTAGACTTGTCCAGGGTCTCACAGCTACTAAATGTCAGAGGAACTCAGGTCTTCCTGATTCCAGGGCTAACACTCCATATACTATGTCATCAGGTTGACTTTGGGTACAGGCATCATAGACTGGACAGACACACCAAACGTTTTCCCATGAGGTAATGTGGTAGAGTGTAGAAAGTGAATAAAATGAGAAAACCTGAGTTCACTTCCCAGCATTGATACTGGCTTCCTGAGTAAACCTGGATAAGTCACTGAAACACTTCGTACCATGCAGTTTTCTCATCTATAAAATGAGAACATTAGATTAGACCTCTAAGGTCTCTTATAGCCCTAAATCTATAATTCGACAATCCTATGTTATAATGTATAATTGCTAAACAAAGATGCAAGAAGACAGTGCTGCAAACACACTACTTGTAGGCCTTAATTTGTTATAGTCATAATGAGTTCATTTTTAAGGCCTTTAAGGCCTGCAGAATGTTTTCCTTACAACACATCTGTAAGATAGATGCTGTTGTATTAGAATCACCATTTTAAGGGAAAAGAAACTAAGGTCTAATGAGCTCAAATGACTGGTTTAAGTTCACATAGTTAGTATGGGAGACAGGGTCTGAAGGAACTGGGTCAGCATTCTTTCCATTACATCACACCACATTTTGTTGGTTGCAATGCTCTCCGGAACCGAAACTGACAACCCACAATTTAGGAGAACTTTTTGTATACGGTAATTAGTCTTGTTTCCATTCAAACCATTTGTGAGTTTATATTATATTGTTAACGGTGCTGGCCAATGTGTAGAAATATTGCAAAGATTATTTAAGGGGAAACTAAAAGCCCATCTGTCCCCAAATATGTTTCCTACAAATTGGCTTTGGTTCCTAAAATTTCTAACATTAGAACCATTCTTAAGTTTTAATGCATCAAGTTTTCAGAAAATAACCCTTTAAATTTAAATATATATATATGTATATATATTCCAGGAAGGTTATATCAGATTCTATTAAGACTCACTAAAATATTAGCAAGCGTTAGTCCACCAGATTCGTTAGCTATCTTTTAGCACAAAGCAATGTCTTCAAAGAATAGAATTTCTAAAATTTTAATTATAGAATGAGGAGAGGTAAGAAAATGGTTCGTACTGTGGAATGATTTCTACAGGGCATTGGTCTTTTGAGAAAGTCTTTATACTTTTTTCTTTGCAACCAGAGAAAAGGGTATTTATGAACATACCAAAGAGAGGTAAAGTAGGAATCCTGAAGCGAAACTTGTAAATTAAACAATTTTGCCCTGATGTTTTTAATTTCTTCATTATCTTACTTCTACCTCTTCCTTTATACAATTGTCAGTGGTCCAAATCACCTATACCAGAATCATCCAACAGAGAATAGTGAAATATTTAGCCTCAGGAGAAACAGAACCAAGAAAGGGTAAGGATATATCTTTCCTGGTAGCTGAAGGCTCATTCTATAGAGCACAATATGGAGGTCACTGATGGAGAAGTAATGAAAATAATAATAACTAACATTATATAGCACTCTAGGGTTTGCAAAATTTTAATCCTCCCAACAATTCTAGCATACAAGTGCTGTTATTGTTCTGATTTTACAGATGAGGAAAATGAGGCATGTAGAGGTCATGATCTTCCTGGAATCATATAGCAGTAAGCATCTGAGACTGGATTTGAACTTGGATTTTCCTGGCTCTAGATTTAGTGTTCTATCTACTGAAGCACCTAGAAACTGGCTTTGTGTTGTAGAAAGAACATAAAGCTGGTAGACTGGTATGATCCAGTCTTGACTCTTGTTTCCATAACTTCTTAGCTATATGGCTTGAAAGAGAAATCAGTTAATTTCCTTTGCCTCAGTCCCTTCCATAAAACAGGCAAAATAATACCAATACTTCATGAGGAGAGGTATAAAGAATGTCATGTGCACCTCAAGTGCTGAACTATTTAAACATTTACAATAAAGTCCCATGAAGAATTTATAGAAAAACACAGACAGGAATGCAATAGAAAAAGAAGCCATGGAGGAATTGGGATCTGCATGGGTAGATGGGGTATCTGTATTGTTAAGATGCACTTTGAAACATTACCTAACTCACAGTGCTTCTGTGATGAAAGATCTTTGCAAGGCACTACATAACTGTCAATTGCTAGCACCAGTTAGTCAAAGGGAATCATGGAGTGTTATGAGAATATCTGAGGCAATGTTTCTTAGAGCCAAGGAAGTAGAACAAGTCAGGTTGGCAATTAGTAAGAGATTTTTTTTTTCCTAGAGAAATTTTGAAACCCATACTGAACAAGAAAAGCCAAATGATTCACTGGCAAGGACAAAGAAACCCAAATTCTGAGTTTCTATGGGAATATCCTTAGCCAAATCCATCAGTCCCTGAATTCAGTTTGTATATTTGGGAATAACACTTTCTATCTAATTGATTATTTTGTGAGCTGTTTGAAATGAGATTGATGCCTCAGTTTATCACCTGTAAAATGGGGAGAAAGTTTGACAACTCTCATAGTCACAGAAGATTAAGGTTGTTTGTGAAGTTCTCTGAGAAATTTGGAAGCACTCCATCAAGATTCAATTTACGTTTAGTAACATTTCCAACGTTGGTTTACTCAGGTTGGAGAAAAAAATTGAAGAGGAAAAATTCAAAGTTGAACTTTTCCCCTCTAGTTGGGAACTGGAAGATGGGGGTGGCAGAAGGAAAAGGAATAGGCATTTTTAAAGCACCTATCATGTGCCAAGCACTTTGCTAAGCACTTTGTAAATAATAACTCATTTGATTCTCACAATAAGTCTGTGAAGTAGGAGTTCTTATTATCCCCATTTCATAATTGAGGAAACTAAGTCATGTAGAGGTTAAGTGACTTACACAAGGTCACACAACTAGTAAAGGTCTGAGATCAATTTTGAACTTAGGACATTCTTCCTGACTTCATGTACAGCGATCTTTCTATTCACTGCACCAACAGCAGTCTTTATGAAATGGGTATGTAGTGGTCAAACAGGGCCAATTGATTTTACATAGATGTTTTTCTTTGAGGTGTGAGAGGAAGGAGACTTATTAAGGGGAGTGATTGTGTTATATCAGCAAAAAGGCAATAATGAAATTTAAGGAATATGAGTTAGAATTGTATACTGGAGAAGAAAAGGAATAGGGTTTGCTGAGAGTAACTTCTTAAATCCTAAAGTGTCCTAATGAGAATAATGGAAAGTTGACTTCTATCTTCCCTAAAAACATAATAAGATGAAAGGGTAAAGTGAATTTTAGGTTAAACGAAAACAAAATTACTGTCGATGTAGGTTATCAAATACTGGTGCAACATTAACAGTTATTGCTGTGTTCCATATATAACCTACGTCAAATTGCTTACCATTTTAGGGAGGGTGAAGGAAGGGGAGGAAGAAAATTTGGAATCCAAAATTAAAAAAAAAAGAATGTTAAAATTGTCTTTACATGTAATTGGATACAATAAAATGCATATGTAATTTATATGTAATTGGGAAAATAAAAAAATTCCAACGATCCAATTAGGAAAAAGATGACGTTTTATCATCCCCCTCTCTTATCCCATTCCTCTTTACTTTCTTGAAGGGAAAGATAGATTTCTACACCCAATTGTCTATATATCTTATTTCCCAGCTACATGTAAAAACAACTTTTGAACATTTGTTTGGAAAACTTTGAATTCCAAATTCTCTCCCTTTTTCCCTCCCCACCAACCCCTGTTGAAAAGGCAAGCAATTCAATATGGTTTATACATGTGTAGATATGCAAAACACCCATTACTAGGCCTGTTGGGAAAGACTATTTCTTTAGATCCTATACTGCCCCTCGCAATTATTATATTTTCTCTTTTGACATTGTTGCTTTTCTAAAGTGTTTGCTTCTGACTACCTCCCCCAATCTGCCCTTCTGTCTATTATTCCCCTTCTCATCCTCTTCCTCCCTATTTTCTTGTAGGATAAGATGCTCAATTGAGTGTGTATATTATTCCCTCCTTAAGCCAAATCCAATGAGAATAGCATTCACTAATTCCTTCTTACCTCTCCCCTCTTCCCCTCCATTATGAAACCCTTTTTGTGCCTCTGTTATGTGAGACAATTTATCCCATTCTATCTCTCCCTTTCTCCTTCTCTTAATGTATTCCTCTCTTATCCCTTATTTTATTTTTAGATATCATCCCTTCATATTCAGCTCACCCTGTGCCATCTATCTATCTATTTCCTCCAACTACCCTAATAATGAGAAAGGTCTCATGAGTTACCAATAACATCTTTCCATGTAGGAATGTAAACAGTTCACCTTTAATGTCTCTTATGATTCCCCCCACTGAAGGATTACATTAGCTTCCATTCTAATTTCTAAGGACTTATTTTCTTCAGTGAGCTTTTCATTGACTGTCCATTTTCTATTTGACTCACTTTGCTTTTTAAGACATCCTTCCCTTCACTGGATTTTTTGGACTTCTTTTGCCATTTGGGTTAGTCTGTTTTTTTAAATGTTTTCTTTTCATTTATTTATTTATTTTAAGTTTTCAACATTCATTTCCACAAAATTTTGAGTTCTAAAGTTTCTCCCCATCTCTTCCCTCCCCCACCCCAAAACACCAAGCATTCTGGTTTCCCCTTCCAACAATCTGCCCTCCCTTCTAATACCCCTGTCTTCCCTTATCCCCATATTCTCTTTTGTTCTGTAGGGCAAGATAAATTTCTATACCCCATTACCTGTATTTCTTACTTCCCAGTTATATGTAAAAACAATTCTCAACCTTTGTTTCTAAAACTTTTGAGTTCCAAGTTCTCTTCCTTCCTCCCTCCCCACCCATCCCCACTGAGAAGACCAGCAATTCAATGTAGGCTATATATGTGCAATTTTCTAAATGACTTCCATAATAGTCATGTTGTGTAAGACTAACTATATTTCCCTCCATCCTATCCTGCCCCCCATTTCTTCTATTCTCTCTTTTGACCTTGTCTCTCCCCAAGAGTGTTTACTTCTACTTACTCCCTCTTCCTATTTTTTCTCCCTTCCATCATCTCCCCCAAACTGCTTATCCCTTTTTCCCCTACTTTCCTGTAGTATCAGATAGGATTTCACACCAGATTGAGTGTGCATGTTAATCCTTTCTTGAGCCAAATGTGATGAGAGTAAGCTTACTTTTTCCCTCTCATCTCCCCCCCTTTCCCCTCCATTGCAAAAGCTTTTTCTTGCCTCTTTGATGAGAGATAATTTGCCCCATTCCATTTCTCCCTTTCTCCTCCCAATATATTCCTCTCTTACCCCTTACTTTTATTTTTTAGATATCATCCCATCCTATTCAACTCATCCTTTGCTCTCTGTCTCTGTCTTTCTCTATGTGTGTGTGTGTATGTGTGTATATAATCCCTCCAAATACCCAGATACTGAGAAGAGTTTCAAGAGTTACAAATATTATCTTTCCATGTAGTAATGTAAACAGTTCAACCTTAGTAAGTCCCTTATGATTTCTCTTTCCTATTTAGTTTTTCATGCTTCTCTTGATTCTTGTGTTTAAAAGTCAAATTTTCTTTTCAGCTCTGGTCTTTTCATCAAGAATGCTTGAAAATCTTCTATTTCATTGAATGACCATTTTTCCCCTGAAGTATTATACTCAGTTGTGCTGGGTAGGTGATCCTTGGTTTTAATCCTAGTTCCTTTGACTTCTGGAGTATCATATTCCACGTCCCTTCAATCCCTTAATGTAGAAGCTGCTAGATCTTGTGTTATCCTGATTGTATTTCCACAATACTTGAATTGTTTCTTTCTAGCTTCTTGCAATATTTTCTCCTTGAGTATGGTGTCTTGGGGTGGTGGGTGGTGGGTAGGTGGGGGGGTAAAAATCTAAGCTTTTTGGTAGTGACTATAGAACATTAAAGAAACAAATAAATAAATAATAAAAATTTTAAAAAATCACCAAAAAAATGTGGTATATGAATGTAATGGAATACTATTGTGCTATAAGAAATGACAAGCAGGATGATTTCAGAAGAACCTGGAAAGACTTACATGAACTTATGCATAGTAAAGTGAACAGAACCAGGAGAACATTGTACACAGTAACAGCAATATTGTATGATGAACAACTGTGAATGATGTAGCTATTAGCAATGCAACGATCCAAGGCAATGCCAAAGAACTTATGATGAAAAATGTTATCCATCTCCAGAGAAAAAAAACTGATGGAGTCTGAATGTAGATGAAAGCATTTTTCAAAAAAAAATTTCTCCTTGACCTGGGAACTCTGGAATTTGACTATAATATTCCTGGAAGTTTTTTTTTTTTGGATCCCTTTCAAGAGGTGACCAGTAGATTCTTTCAATATTTATTTTACCCTCTGGTTCTCGAATATCAGGGCAGTTTTCCTTGATAATTTCATGAAAGATGATGTCTAGGCTCTTTTTTTGATCATGGCTTTCAGGTAGTCCCATAGTTTTTAAATTGTCTCACATAGATCTATTTTCCAGGTCAGTTGTTTTTCCAAGGAGATATTTCACATTATCTTCCATTTTTTTCATTCTTTTGCTTTTGTTTTGTAATTTCTTGGTTTCTCATAAAGTCATTAGATTCCCTCTGTTCCATTCTAAATTTTAAAGAACTGTTTTCTTCAATGAGCTTTTGAACCTCCTTTTCCATTTGGCTAATTCTGCTTTTTAAAGCATTCTTCTTCTCATTGACTTTTTGGACTTGTTTTGCCAGTTGAGTTAGCCTATTTTTAAAGGTGTTGTTTTCTTCAGCAGTTTTTTGGTTCTCCTTTAGCAAACTGTTGACTTGCTTTTCATGATTTTCTTACATCACTCTCATTTCTCTTTCCAATTTTTCCTCCATCTCTCTTACTTGACTTTTATGTCTTTCCCTGATGGTAAGCATTGTTCTTCCTCATCCGAAAGGATGGGAGAAAATACTTGTTCACCAAGAAAGTAACCTTCTATAGTCTTATTTTTTACCCCCTTTTTGGGCATTTTCCCAACCAGTTACTTGACTTTTGGATTCTTTGTCTAGAGTAGGGTTAGCATGGTCTGGGAGCAACCAAAATCTTTTCTAGCCAGAATGTGTGACCATGCCAATGCTCCTCCTCACTCCTGGACTGGGCTCACAACTGAGATTCAGATCAGCTGCTAAATTCCCCCCTGGGGCTTTATGGGGAGTGTTCCTAGGGCCAGGCTCCCCTCAGTGTGAGATTAAGATCAGCTCTTCTATTCCTCCAGGGCCTTTAAGCTGAGGACTCCAATCATGGATGTTGGCTGCTGTCTGCCATGGCCTCCTCAGCTGCCCCTGCCACTGCTTCTGCTGTTGCTGCCACTGCTGCCTGGAGCAAGAGCTAAGGGGGGGACCCTGCTCCCTTCTTGTCCAGCTGAAAAAGCCCGCTCACTGACCTCTGAAGTTCTCTTTGGCTCCTGAGGGTTGAGGAATCTGAGGAACTCTGCTGCTGCTGGGGATTCAGCATGAGTTAGATGAGGCAAAGGTATTCTTATACTCAAAAACCAAAATTCTGGAGGATGCAAAATGGGACATGCATTTTTGACAGAACAATTTTAATAAAATAAGACTCAGTTGTTTAACTATTAACTATTGTCATTTTCTCACATGAGACTGATCCTTTAACCTCATCATAACAAAAAGCAGTTTGTGAGTCTACCAAGCAAACATCCAAATTTTGCCTCTAATCTGTACTGCCAAGTAATACCTAGATGTCTTTTGGTAAAATAGACAAAGCTTAGTCCTACCTTCTTACTGGTGGTTCTTCTCCTCAAGACCACTAAAATGGCTCCTGAGCACTCCTTCCTGGCCTGCCAGTCAGTTCAAGCTAAAAGGATTCAGAACCTCGAGCACCTGAACTCACAAGCTCATTTCTAAGTTTGGGCATATCCATTTTGTGATAGATGATTATTTCCCTAAGATAAAGAAAAGAAAAAATATAAAAAGACATCCTCAAACCAAAGTTCAAACTTGTTGGGCAGGATATGTTCTTCAGTTATCATGTCCTCAGTACTACTTGGCAGCCAAAGTTGGGGAGAAGGTCAACTACCCCTTTCACACTCTTTAAGGGCAACTCAGAAAAGTTTTGTCACTTCTAGGTAGAAGAGAGCACTGAAGGTATGATCACTTCCATTCAGAGATCCACTTATTCATCAATCCATTCTTCTCACTTGCCAATAAAGGGCCTGCTTTGCCCCATCAAAGTGTTAAGCCTCTTCAGTGCTGAGTAAGGCATATGTGACCTGTTGAAGAAGGAAGGTTAGCTTTGAGCATGTCCTGTTCAACCTTCATTTCCTTGGAATATATTACAATGGTAGATTTTAGATGTTCTTTTTATAAGATCTTTTAAAAACCATCTGACCTAGAAAGTTTACTGTTTATCCTCTTCAGAAGTCACAGGGCTAGAAGAGATACTATCTTTGAGTGCTATGATTCTTTGCTTTTTTATATATTTCAATCAAAATATTATTAATTTTAAACTTATATTACTAGTATTACAGATGAATGAAAGAAGAGTTGTCCAGACTTTAAATTTGACTTTGATCTCCAGACTGGTCTTAGCCCATCTCATTCTAAATATAAATCTGGTCCTAAAAAAAACCAATCAAAGTGATCTTGACACCTCAGTCTCAATAGAGCACACATTTAGGTCAGAAAGTCTGTTGTTTGTCATGGATGAATGCAAGTAAGTGAGATAGGCATCATCCTGATCAAGTAGCATTGTGCTGCAAAGAAATGTCAATAAGAAAAATGTTCCTGGAATCTTCCTGATACTGATAAAGGAACTGAGTGATAAAAACATTATGATTATAACTGTAATTTTCTGAAACCATAAAGATCTTTGGAAAAATATATTTTAACAATGTTGAAAGTGAGTAGGAAAATTGTAGGGATATTATTTACTTCAGTGACCTTAGAAATCTCTTTCCTGAGTCTCAGTTGCTCCATCTGTAAAAATGAAGAAAACTTTTCTTATCTGTCTTGGATATTGTCTTGAATGATGAGATGATGAAGGGAAGGGATGAATGAATTCTACAAATCAAGGTTAATCAATTCCCAAGGTGCTTAGAGGAGCTTTTATGCCAAAAAAAAGATATTTCTGAGTACATCTTTCTCCAATTCCCTTTGGGATGCAAATGCAAAAGTAGAACAGTCCCTGCCCTCAACAACTTTATATTCCACTGGTAGGATAGAGAATGTTCACAGAAAAATTCAGAATATGTACAAAATGAATACACAATGATTTATGCGGGAATATTAACATCTGGACAAAGTAGGAAATGACTCTGAAATGAGAGAATACTTGATTTCAGCCTTGAAAATTTAGGAATTTCAAGGGACAGAGTAGGGGAGGAAGACATTCCAGTATTAGGGATATGCAAAGACATGGGAGAAGATGGAGTATTAATATTAGGGAATAACAACTAGGCCTGTTTGACTAGAGAATAGCATATGTGAAATATAATAAAGTGGAATCACCCTGGAAAGATGGGTTGGAGCCAGATAATGAAGCACTTCCAAGATCAAACAAAGGAATTTGTACTTTATTTTAAAATCAATACAGGACCACCAAAGCTTCATAAACAAGTGAGCAACATGCTTAGATCAGAAATTTAGAAATACCACATTAGAAGCTGATTGGAAGATAAAGGAAAAAAGGGAGAAATTGAATGTTTGTTTTTGGTCAGTCATTTTCAGTCATGTCTAGCTCTTCATGATCCCATTTGCGATTTTCTTGGCAAACATACGTGAGTAGTTCCCTTCTCTAGCTCATTTTACAAATGAAGAAACTGGGACAAACAGGGTTAAGTGACTTGCCCAGGGTCACATAGATAGTAAGTACATGGGCCATATTTGAACTCAGGAAGATGAGTCTTCCTGACTCTAGACCTGGTACTCTATTCATGCAGAGTCACATAGCTGCCCTAAAATTAAATGTAGAGCAAACAATAGAGAAGCTGTTACAGTTGCCTAGGTGATGAGAACTGAACTAGGGCTGGTTGTGGTATGAGCAGAGAGGAAAGGAATGATGTTGGCAAGTTTCAGGAGCTGTAATGGACAATACCTGACAACCTTTCTGTGTCTCAGTTTTCTCACTCACAAAAATGGTGATTTGGGCTAGATGATTTCTAAGGGTTCTTTCAGCTCCAAATTTCAAAGGGAGCTGATGATTACAGTATGAATATGGAAGGAAGTTAGGGATGATCTAGTATAATCCTCTTGTTCTGATGAGGAGGAGGTTGAGCCCTAGAGAGGTTAAATGGTTACACAGGTAGCAAATGGCAGAATCAGGTATTCAAACCCAGTTCTCATGGCTCCAATTTCAGGGCTCGTTCCACTGTACCAGACCACCAGCCTGCTTGAGGAAGCCAATACTTGAGTGCATTTCCTCGTCAAATTTAGTTCAAGTGACACCAACAAGGAGCTCACCTTTAGAGAAGGGTTTTTACTTGTGGATAGAACAGAGAGCAAAATTGTCACCCAAACTAGTGTGCGTTTGGAGAGAACGGGGGAAGGAAAGATTACATTTAGGAGATTAAACTATTTCATTTAAGACTTGTTGTTGTCCTTCACTATTTAAGAGGACCAATGCCATCATGGAATGATGTCATGACTTGGACATGAATTAGATTTCAAGAATAATATGATTCAACGTGTTAAATAACTTGTTACCAATTAGGGAATTTATGGTATCCATGTACACCTCCTAGGCATCATTCGCTTTTTCTCCTCTCCCAGCCTCTCTATTTCCATTTCTCTGCTTCTGTCTTTGACTCTGTCTGTCTTTGTCTCTTGTCTTACACCCCCTCCATTTCTCTGTTTGTTGCTCTGTTTTTCTTTCCTTATTTTGGTCTCTTTTTGTCTCTGTCTGTCTCCCTCTGTCTTCGTTTCTTTCTATTTCTATGTCACTCTGTTTCTGTCTCTCTCATAGTATCAATCAGCAAGCATTTATTGAGGACCTGCCATTTGGCAGAGAGTTTCCTGTACTGGGTATGAAAAGACAAAAATGAAACGCTCCCTTCCATCAAGGAATTTTATTAGACAAGATAGGTGTGTATGGATAGGCAGCAATGGGCTTTAAGATTTCATTGATATAGGGAGATTATATGTAAGTGAAGGTCCTTTCTTGGTATATGTTGGCACCTTCCTTGCCACTTGCCATCTTAAGAGTTACCTAGAGTACTATTTGCCTAGGATCATACAGCTAATATGTGTTGGAGGTAGAATTTGTACTTCCAGCATTTTCTGGTCTTTTCTCTCTCCTCCTCACATAGAACATTACATCTCCCATCTGTGCCTTGATACTGGCTGTCCCAAACGCCTGAGATGCACTCCCTCTTTACCTTTGCCTCATCAAGTCCCTCCCATTGAATGCCAGTGAAATATCCCCAAAATAACTTTGTGAAACTATTTTGTATATTGAACATGATATTTATTATATGCATATATTTTTATATGCGCCTGTAGTTTATCCCATTAGAATATAAATTCTTTGTAAGGAGGGATTGTTTCATTCTTTATACTTGTATCTCCTAGTGTCGAGCACATAGTAAGTGTTTAATTATTGGTTGATTGACTGATTGATCCCCAGTCATGGTGCCACCTGCCTAGTCTGTCCCAATGCCCCTATACAATATACTGCAAAGTCAATTTAAGGGAATTTGAGGTAGATACTAGCAGCTTGAGAAGAAGGTCAGAAAAGGTTTCATGTAGAGTGTGATACTTGAGATTTTAAGGAAATAAGAGATTCTAAGAGTCAGAGTTAAGGACAGATTCCAGCCATTGGTGACTTCCAGTGCAAAAAAAAAAAAAAAGATTGTCATGTATGGGAACAATAAAGTCAATGTGACTAGATTACAAAGTATGAAAAGAAGAATAATGCAAAAAATAACCAGGAATGAAGATTGAGACCAGTTCTTAAAGTGTGTTAAAAGTCAAGCAGAGTTTATACTGGATCCTACAGGCTGCAGGGAGCCATTTGGATTTATTGAGTAGAAGAATGACATATGCTTTAGGAAAATCATCTTAGGAATTCAGTTAAACCTAAGCTTTAGGAAAAATAACTTTGTCAGTTCTGTAGAGCATGTATTATAGAAGCAAGAAACTTGAGGCCGAAAGATTAAGAGGTTTTTGCAATAGTTCAGACTAGAGGTGATAATGGTCCAAACCAGGTTGGTGGCTGTATGAATCAAAATAAAGGAACAGATATAAGAGACAATGTAGTGGTAAAAAAGACATGATGTGACAAGTTATTGGATATGTAGGGTGAGGACAAAGAAAGGGTCAACAATTAATCTGAAGGCATAAAGCTGGTTTATTGAAATAATTGCAGGACCCTCAACAGTGTAGGGAAGTTCAGAAGACCATTCCTTGCTCCAGAATTTAAAAGCTTTCTACAGTCTAGTCTGACCATTCCTTTTCCATCCTTATTTCATACTGCCTTCTTTAATTGCCCCTTTCTTCTATCAAAATCTGTCTCCTTAATTTTTCCTCCACATCATTCTATTCTCTCCCTCAAATACATTTGCACCAGTTCTTGCTTTCATGTGTGACATATTACTTTGATATCTCCATCTATTAAAATACTTGTCTTTAAGAGCTAACTCAAGTCCCATTTCTCTGTGGAGGCTTCCCTGATCACTAAGTAAAGGTTATCTTTTGCATCCCAAATCTTCCTTTTCAAAATTTTCTAGAGCATTTGGTTTTGCCCTTTCTTGATTTATCACACTCCACTGAAAATCATAATTATTCATGTAAATATCACTAGATTTTGATTTCCCTTTGAAATTGTAAGTTTAGAGGCTAAAATTATCCCATCTATTTTTCTCCTCAGTGTCTACGATGGTATTTTGCATGCAGTAGGTGCCTTAATAAGTGTTTGTTGAATTTAACTGGATATATTTACATACATTTTATATATACATATACACAAATGTTTTCTATATATCTATACACACATCTATATACATATATTATATGGAATACATATAGAGGCATTATAATATCGGTGGCATCATAGCTGGGAATTTATCAATCAATCAACCAATCAATAATCAAATACTGTGTATTAGACACTGGGAGATCCAAGTATAAAGAATTAATAATCTTTTCTTACAAAGAGCTTATGTTCTAATAAGGGAAACCCAAATACATACACACACACACACACACACACAGATAGATTAGATAGATAGATGGAAGGATAGCATCAATGTCATGTTAATAAATATACATATATACAAAATAGTTGTACAAGGTGAATTTGGGAAGATATCTCTGGCATTCTGCGAGATGGCCCAGGAGGGGAAGTGAGGCTGGTGACCTTGCACCGCCCTCCCTCACTCAAAATAAAGTGCCAGTCATGTCATCATTCCTCTGATGTCATGGTCTTCTTTGAAAACAAAGGATGAACACAGACTTGTGAGTAGACCAAGCTGCCTGACTGGGGACCTAGCCAGCTGGGTAACTCAGTACATCCACTCCATTCTGCACCCGGCTCCTTCCTTCTCCTCTCCGAAGAAAGGTAAATTTGGATGGCCAGTTAACTTGGAGTTTACAGGCCAGATTCCTTACTTCTTTCCCTTCCTAAGCCTGCCTGCCTCTCTCTCTCTCTCTCTCTCTCTCTCTCTCTCTCTCTCTCTCTCTCTCTCTCTCTCTCTCTTTCTCTTTTTCTTTCTTGTCTTTCCCAAAACCTTAAACCCAGTCCACTCTGAAGCCCTACACTGCACAACAATAGCTCCCTGACCACACTCCACTTCATGGCTTTGCAGTGATTATCAATACTAACTTTTGCTCTTTCCCTCCCAGCTGGACTTACTTATTTTTTTTCTTTTGCTCCTTAAAGGGGCCATTCACTGTTTACTTCTTCAAGAGGTCTATTCACTCAATGAGCATTACCTCACTCTAACTGAGTACCTCAATAGGCCAAGATCTCCTACTTCATCCTGGCCCATCTCCAGTCATCCTGATGAATATCTGGTCACTGGATTCAGATGGCTCTGGAGGAAAAGTGAGGCTGGTGACCTGCACTGCCCTCCCTCACTCAAAACAAAGTCAAGTGCAAGATGACATTATTTCTCTGATGGCATGGTCTGCTTCGGCAATGAAGGACAAACACACTTGTATCTCAATCAAAGTGAAAATCTGATAAGAACTTAGCCTAAAATGGCCAGGGTCTCACATTGCGTGCTGGGCCATCTCCAGTCATCTTGATGAGTATCTGGTACTGGACCCAAATGACTCTGGAGGAGAAAGTCAGGCTGGTGACCTTGCTAGTGACCTTACTCAAATCAAAGTCAGCTACAAGTCATGTCATCACCTTGATTTCATGGTCTTCTTCGAGAATGAAGGACAAACACAAAAACACTATGTAAATGCTTGCTATTCTTATGTTTAAGGCAGGCCAAAAAATCTGGATCACTTCAACCATAGTAATTTTGGAGATCAGGAAACTGTTATCTGTGAAGTAACTCCGTCTATATTGTGCCATGGCAGACAGCCCCAGAGCTCAGGGGATCATCTAATTATTCAGCAGGGGAAAGAAAGTCATTTGGCTTATTTTTTTTTAACTATCAATAAACCAGCTTACTGGCTTAGCAAACACATGGACCAATTCTTTCTCAGACCTGGGACTGAACTACACTTGGCTTTGGCAAATAGAGGCCAGGTGTTGGCGATCAGGTCAGCTTTCAGTGGAAAGTCAATAAACTAAGAAAACTGGCTTTGTATTTCCTGCCTGTTCCATCCAAACCTGGAAATGTTATAGAAACTAACTAAGCTGCAGCCAAAGTCAGGGCTCCTAGGTTTGGCTTCAAAGCTCAGACATGATGATTCCATAGCCAACAAAGACAATGCCTTAGGATTCCAAATCACTGAACTGCATGTTTTGGGTCTTTCTTACATTTCTGACCCACTGGCTTCTCAATGAAATCTGGTTTTGGGGGGTGATCATATCACCTTCCCCTGTGATAAACAAATAAACCCACATGGGAATGCTTGAGCATAGAACATTACTTTATATATCCAACATCTGCAGAGAAGTTCCACTGAAATGAATTTTCTATAAAATGGAAACATCTCTGTGAGTGAATAAACCTTTATATTATAATAAAGACTAACATTTATGTAAAGCTTTCTGGTTTGTGACAAACAACATTGTCTAGTGGAGCAGAGTACTAGAATTTGGAATCAAGATGATTGCAACTTGAATTCTGCCTCTGAAACTTACAAGTAGGCACTCAACCTTGCTGAACCTTGGCTCTTTGAAAGAGCTTACAAAGTACATTCTTTATGATAACTGAGTGAGTTAGGTAGTTTGGTATTATCATCTGAATTTTACAGATGAACATACTGAGACAAAATGAGTGGTCAAGTTGCTCATAGTTACAAGCAGAATTCAACCTCAGATCCTTAGACTCTAAATTCAATGGCATTT
This sequence comes from Notamacropus eugenii, assembly GCF_028372415.1. Classification (NCBI taxonomy): domain Eukaryota; kingdom Metazoa; phylum Chordata; class Mammalia; order Diprotodontia; family Macropodidae; genus Notamacropus; species Notamacropus eugenii. The sequence continues at coordinate 41,404,019 of NC_092878.1, read as the reverse complement.
ATACTATGCCATATTGCAGTAAGAAAAAAATTGAAATCTTACTAAAATGTATTAAGTCCTTATCTGTCTTCTGAAGCAAAATATATTGAAAGTAAATTTCTCTTCGATTGAAGACTTAGAATCTTTATTTTTTTGTGATTACAAGACATTCTACATAGTAGAGATGCCAGGAATTATTAAGACATACATGAATTTTTGCTTTTACAATGAATAACTCCAAATTAACTATTTAGTTACTATACTTCTTTTTCTAATATATATGTATACATATATACACATATGAATAAATAAATATATTTAAAGTATTTAATTATATGTAAAACACTTTAACCTTTTATTTTAAAAAAAAATTTGAGTCCTGAATCCTTTTCCCCTTTTCAACACCTCTTCCTTCCTTGAGAAGGCAAGTCATTTTATATCAATTATACTGGTGAAGTCAAGCAAAACATATTTCTGAGTTAGCCATATCCTGAAAGAAAAAGACAAAAGATCCAAGAAAAATAAAGCAAAAAAAATATGGTTCAATTTACATTTAGAATTCTTCAGTTTTCCCTCTGGAGGTGGGTAGCAGTTTTCAGCATTGGTCCTTTGAAATTATCTTGCATCATAGTCTTGATCGAAGTAGCTAAGTCTTTCATAATTGATCATCCTTATAATAATGCTGTTTCTATGTTCAATATTCTCCTGGTTCTGCTCCCTTTACTTTGCATCAGTTTGTGTAAGTCTTCCCACTTGTCATTTCTTATAGCGCAATCGTATTCCATCACAATCATATACTACACCATGTTCAGCCATTCTCTAATTGATGGAAATTCTTTCAGTTACAAATTCTTTCCTAAGACAAAAAGAACTGCTATAAACATTTTTTGTACAGATAGGTCATTTTACCTTTTTGTTAACTTCTTTTCGATAGAGACCTGTTAGTGGTTATGTCTTGTCCTTCGTTTTCAAAAAGTATCAATGACAATCACAGGGTGGTGTTCACTTGTGTATGAATTGGATTTAAGTGAGGAAGAACTGTATCAGTCTTACTCTCTCTTCCAGAGTCATTGAAGTCTAGTGGTATGACAAAAGTTGAGGCAACTGGTGATGGCCTAGGGCATAGTGAAAGACCTTGGCATATGTCTTCACTGTCTGACCAAGCTATGATTGTTCCTCAGTACCTGCTTCAGCTGCCTTCATGTCTGTTGGAACAAATTGTTCTCATCTGCCCTTTTCACTGGGAGAAATCTTCACATAGTTAAGGTAGATATCCACCTACATCACCAATGAGTTTGAGGCCTGCTGATTACTCTGAACCTGGTTTAGCATATGTAACAGGAAAGTCTTACAAGGGTGTGGCCACTGCTCCTGGTACAGCTTCATGGAGTCAAAGGTGAGAGTTGGGTGAAGGTAGACATCAAATGTGGATAAGTAAGCCTGAAAAAACTTCAGCAAGCCCTCACAACAGAAGTGCTAGTCCTCCCTGAATATACCCTGAGACCTAGTAGTGCTGTGGCTGAATCAAAAGATATGCACAGTTTACAGATTGGGTGTAGTTCGAAATTATTCTCCACAATGGTTGGACCAGTTCATGAATCCAATAATACACAACAGCACATTAGTGTTCCAATTTTCCCATATCATCTCCAGCACTAACCATTTTCCTTTTCTGTCTGATTAGCCAATCTAATAGGACAACTAGGTGGCGCAGTGATTAGAGCACTGGTCCTGGAGTCAGGAGGACCTGCGTTCAAATGTCGTCTTAGACGCTAATTAGTTTTGTGACCCCATGCAAGGCATTTAACCCTGTTTGCCTCATTTTCTTTATTTGTAAAATGAGCTAGAGTAGGAAATGGCAAACCACTCGAGTATCTTTGCCAAGAAACCACAAATGAAGTCATTAAAAGTCAGATAGGACTGAAATGACTCAACACCAAGAAAAGTCAATCTGATAAGTGTGAGGTGGTATTAGTTTTAATTTACTCTAAATTTAATTCACTCTAAAGAGTAGTGATTTAGAACATTTTTTGTTACTGTTGATAGAATTGATTTCTTATTCTGAAAGTAAGAATCTGCTTACCTGATTTATTGTTATTCAATCATTCAATCACGTCTGACTCTTTGTGATCACATGTGCCATAACACACCAGGTCCATCTGTGCTTCACTATATCCTAAAATCTTCTAAATTCATCTTCATTCTTTCCATAATACTATCTATCCACTTCATCTTCTGACAATCTTTCTAATGTTTGACAAAACTTTCCCAATAACAGGATCTTTTCCAACAAGTCCTTGCCTTATTATTATGTGGCCAAAGTAGTTAAGCTTCAGCTTCAGTATTTGACCTTCTAATGAATAGTTTGAATTAATTTCTGTAAGTATTAACCAATTTGACCCCCTTGCTTTCCAAGGCACACTCAAAAGTCTTCTCCAGAACCACAATTTGAAAGCATTGGTTTGGTGTTCCTCATCTTTCCTCATAGTCCAGTTCTCACAGCCATACATTGGCACTAGATAACTTTGACCATATGGACCTTTGTCAGCAAAGTGATGTCTCTACTTTTCAGTACGCTGTTCAGATTTTCTATAGCTTTTTTAAGGAGCAAGTATCTTTTAATTTCATGACTACAGTCACCATCTACAGCAATCTTTGAGACCAAGAAAATGAAATCTGACACTGCTTCCATTTTTCTTCAACTATATGCCAGGAAATGATGGGACCAGTTACCATTATCTTAGGGATTTTTTTACACTTAAGCTTCAAGTTAACTTTTATACTCTACTTTTTCACTCTCATCAAGAAGTTTCTTAATTTTTCTGAACTGTCTGCCATCAGTGGTATTATCTGCATATCTGATAGTTGATATTTCTCCCGACAACCTTAGTTCTGGTTTTTGATGGTCCAGCTTGGTATTTTGCATAATGTACTCTGCATATAAGTTAAAATAAAAATCATATCCTGAGTATAAATCCAATCTCACATACCTCCTAGCTGTGTGACCCTGGTCAGATCACTTAACCTCTGATTGACAAAAGGATCCACTAGATCCATTGAAAGAAGAAATGACAACTACTCCACTATCTTTGCCAAGAAAATTCCATGGATACTTATGGACCATGGAGTCATGAAGAGTTGGACATGACTGAATGATTAAATAATAATAATAATCTTACTTCAAGTTAAATTTCTCTATCTTTTCCTGCAGATTATTTCTTGGTAGAATATAAAAACTTATGTGGGTTTATTTTATATCCTACAACTTTGCTAAAGCTAATTCTTTCAGTGACTTTTTTAACTGATTCTCTAATTTTCTCTAAGTATGTAATCTCATCTATAAAATACGATAGTTTTGTTTCCTTGCCACTTTTTCCTTCAATTTATTTTTCTTGTCTTGTTACTATAGCTAACATTTTTAGTACTATATTGATGAATATTGGCGACAATAGATACCCTTGATTCACCTCTTATCGTATTCAAAAGGCCTCAAGTTTTCCTCAATTACAGATAATATATGTTATTGGTTTTGGATAGATACTATTTATTTTAAGAAAGGCTCCATTTCTTACTATGGGCATTGTATTTTGTCAAAGATATTTTTTTGCACATGTTGATTTAATCATATGATTTTTGTTGTTTTTGCTATTTATATGGTCAATTATGTTTATAGTTTCAGTAATATTGAATTAGACCGGAATTCTGGGTCTAAATCCTACCTGGTCTTAGTGTATGATCTTTGTGATATACAGCTGTAATCTCCTTGCTGGTATTTTATTTTAAAATTTTACACTGATCTTTATTAAGGAATTTGGTCTGCAATTTTCTTTCCCTGTTTTTTACATTCCATGGTTTAGATATCAAAATCATATTAAAAAATATGTATATAAATACATATAAAATACATATAAATATAAACACACATACATAAATGTATGTATGTGTGTATATATGTATATACATACACACACACACACATATATATATATAAATACTGTAAAATGTGGCTAATGTTTGGGAAGTTTCCATGTGCATCTGAGAAACAATGGTATACTCCCTTCTATTCTCATTTACTTTTCTCAAAAAAAACCTATCATATATAATTTTCTAAAGTTTGATTTATCATCTTGACTTCTTTCTCATATATTTTATGGTTAGATTTATCTAGTTCTGAGAGGGAAAAGTTGCAGTTTCCCCACTAATATACTTTTACTGTGTATTTCCTCCTGTAATTCATTTAAGTTTTACTTAATGAATGCTATGTCATTTGGTGCATATATGTTTCATATTGATATTATTTCCTTGTCCATGGTGTCTTTTAGCAAGATGTATTTTCCCTGCTTATTTCTTCTAATGAGGTCTATTTTAGCTTTTACTTTGTCTGAGATCATGATTGCTATTCCTGCCTTTTTAAAATATCACTTAATGCACAATAGATTTTGTTCTAGCATTTTATTTTAACTCATTGTTTATGTTTCTGATTCAAAAGGGTTTCTTGTTCATTTCTGGTTTCTAATTCATTCTGCTATTAGCTTCTGTTTTGTGGGTGAGTTCATCATCCCATTGACACTCCTATTTATGATTACTAATTTCAAATTTCACTCATCCTATTTGCTTTCTTTTCTTTTCTCTCTCTTTTTATGCTGCTCCTCTTGAAAAGTCCTTTTTGTTTCTGACCACTGCCTTCTTTCTTCTACTCTACCCTTTATCAACCCTCCTTTCTCTTACCTACTTCCCCTTCTAATTCCCTATCGGGTAAGATAGATTTATGTTACCAACTGAAGATATATATGTGTGTGTGTGTGTGTCTGTGTATGCATGTATATACACATATTGTATATGTCATATATATATGCATATGTATGTATATATATGCATACACAATATATGTGTGTATATATGCATGTATATATATGTATGTACATATAGTGTGTATGTGTGTATGTGTGTGCGTGTGTGCGTGTGTGTATTTTTTCTTCTTTGAACCTATTTAGATGTAGGTGAGGTTCAAACATTACCTGCTCTCTACCCCCACCTTTGCCCCCTCTGCTGTAAAAGCTCTATTTTGAATATCTCTTTTATGTGTGACAATTTTCCCCATTCTTTCTTTCCCTTTCCTATTTTTCCTGGGCACCCCTTCTTTTCACCCATCAATTTAAAAAATATCCCAGTGTAATCAACTCACTCCCACATCCTCTTTCTACGTAGAATCTTTCTAACTGCCCTATGATGCTAAAGGTTTTAGAAATTACATGTGTCAGCTTTCCATACAGAAAGGTAAACTGTTTATTTAAAGTTGTGATTTCTCTTTCATGTTTACCCTTTCATGCTTCTCTTGAATCTTATATTTGAAAGTAAAAATTTCTCTTCTGTTCTGGTTTTTTCCTTAAGAATGCTTGAAAGTTCTCCATTTCATTAATTATTCATTTCTTCCTTTGAAAGATTATACTGAATTTTCCTGGGAGTTTATTCTTGGTTGTAATATAGCTTCTTTTGCCTCCTGGGATATTATATTCCAAACACTTAACTTTTTTAATGTGGAAGCTGCTAAATCTTATGTGATCCTGATTGTGGTTCCATGATACTAGAGTAGTTTCTTTCTTGCTGTTTGAAATATTTTCTCTTTGACCTGGGAGCTCTGGGATTTGGATATAATATTCCTGGGAGTTTTCATTTGGGGATCTCTTTGAGAAAGTAGATTCTTTCAATTTCCATTTTAGCTTCTGGTTCTAAGATATCAGAGTAATTTTCTTTGATAATTTCTTGAAAGATGATATCTTTCTTCAGTCAAGACTTTTAAGTATTCTAATAATTCTTAAATGATCTCTTGTTTTTCATGTCAGTTGTTTTTTTTTCTAAAATTGTTCATTTTCTTCTGTTTCTTTTTTCATTCTTTTTACTTCTTTGTTTTGTTTTATCTTGATTTCTCATGATGTTATTGGTTTCTACTTACCTAATTCTAATTTTTAAGGAATTGTTTTTCTTCAGTGAATTTTTGTACCTCTTTTTCCATTTGGCCAATTCTGTTTTGAAGGTGCTATTTTCTTCGGGTTTTTTTGTGGCTCTTTAACTAAGCTGTTTTTTTCTTATTATCTTCTTTTGAGGTCATTTTTAAATCTATTTTCCAAAGTAGAGCCAAGATGGCAGAGTAGAAAGACACACATATGCTGGCTCTTCCCCCACCACCCATAAAATACCTGTAGAGAGGGACTCTCAACAAATTCTGGAGCAGCAGAAGTGGAGAACAACAGAGTGGAGGAGATTTCTAGCCCAGGGTGACCTGAAAGGCCAACAGGAAACTTCTGTTGCACCAGACATGAGGCAGAGCCCAGCCCAGCCTTGGCCACATGGCCAGCTCTGGGAGGAGGATGCCTTGGGGCAGAATCTCCAGTCACAGTAGCAGCAGTTCACAGATCCCTTAACCCACAGGTGACAAAGGTCAGTGACAGGGTTTTTTTCAGCTGGCCAGGAAGGGAGAAGGGCTTTTCCATAGCTCTGGCCTTAGGCTGCAGCCACAGAGGCCACACTGGGCAGACAGCAGCAGTTCCCATAGCAGCCCCTACAGCAGCCCACATCCGTTGTTGGATCGCAAAAACCCTGGGGGCATTGAGCAGTTGATTCTTACCTCAGCCCTGTGTAAAGGCTCTGCAGCAGCTGATCTTTATCTCACACTGAATGGCAGTCCTGCCCATGTAGGTTATCTGAATCTCAACCCCCAGTGCTGGCTTGGTGGAACTGGAAGTGAGGTGGTTGAGAAGAGGAAACTGCTAAGATTCTGGGTACAAAAACCTCTCCTACTCCCAGACCAGTGTACATGCTTGATTGTTCCACCTTGGAGGAACTGAGATCTTAAAGATTCCCAGAGTATGCCCTACTCTTGACAAAGGACCCAAAAGTCAAGTAACTGGTTGGGAAAATACCCAAAAAAGGAAAAAAAATAAGAAGGTTACTTTCTTGGTGAACAGATATCTTCTTCCATCCTTTCAGATGAGGAAGAACAATGTTTACCATCAGGAAAAGACATAAAAGTCAAGGCTTCTGTATCCCAAACATCCAAAATAAATATTCAATGGTCTCAGGCCATGGAAGAGCTCAAAAAGGATTTTGAAAATCAAGTAAGAGAGGTGGAGGAAAAATTGGGAAGAGATATGAGAGAGATGCAAGAAAAGCATGAAAAGCAGGTCAACACCTTGCTAAAGGAGACCCAAAAACATACTGAAGAAAATAACACCTTTAAAAATAGGCTCACTCAATTGGCAAAAGAAGTTCAAAAAGCCAATGAGGAGAAGAATGCTTTCAAAAGCAGAATTAGCCAAATGGAAAAGGAGGTTCAAAAGCTCACTGAAGAAAGTAGTTCTTTCAAAATTAGAATGGAACAGATGGAGGCTAATGACTTTATGAGAAACCAAGAAATCACAAAACAAAACCAAAAGAATGAAAAAATGGAAAATAATGTGAAATATCTCATTGGAAAAACAACTGACCTGGGAAATAAATCCAGGAGAGACAATTTAAAAATTGTGGGACTACCTGAAAGCCATGATCAAAAAAAGAGCCTAGACATCATCTTTCATGAAATTATCAAGGAAAACTGCCCTGATATTCTAGAACCAGGGGGCAAAATAAATATTGAAAGAATCCACCAATCACCTCCTGAAAGAGATCCAAAAAAAAAAAAAAAACCCAACAAAAAAACTCTTAGGAATATTGTGGCCAAATTCCAGAGTTCCCTGGTCAAGGAGAAAATATTTCAAGCAGCTAGAAAGAAACAATTCAAGTATTGTGGAAATACAATCAGGATAACACAAGATCTAGCAGCTTCTACATTAAGGGATTGAAGGGCATGGATTCCAGAAGTCAAAGGAACTAGGACTAAAATCAAGAATCACCTACCCAGCAAAATTGAGTATAATACTTCAGGGGAAAAAATGGTCTTTAAATGAAATAGAGGACTTTCAAATATTCTTGATGAAAAGACCAAAGCTGAAAAGAAGCTGACTTTCAAACACAAGAATCAAGAGAAGCATGAAAAGGTAAACAGCAAAGAGAAGTCATAAGGGACTTACTAAAGTTGAACTCTTTACATTCCTACATGGAAAGACAATATTTGTAACTCTTGAAACTTTTTTCAGTATCTGGGTAGTTTGTGGGATTACACACACACACACACACACACAGACAAACACACACACACGCACATATACATACAGAGAGAGAGACAGAGAGCACAGTGTGAGTTGAATAGGATGGGATCATATCTTAAAAAAATGAAATTAAGGGGTGAGAGAGAAATATATTGGGAAGAGAAAGAAAGAAAGGGAATGGGGCAAATTATCTCTCATAAAAGAGGCAAGTAAAAGACTTTTCAGTGGAGGGAAAAAGCAGGGAGGTGAGAGAAAAAACATGAAGCTTACTCTCATCACATTAGACTAAAGGAAGGAATAAAATGCACACTCATTTTGGTATGAAAACCTATCTTACAATACAGGAAAGTGAGGGAGAAGGGGATTAGCAGGGTGGGGGGGATGATGGAAGGGAGAGCAATGGGAGGAGGGAGCAATTAGAAGTCAACACTCTTGGGGAGGGACAGGGTCAAAAGAGACAATAGAAGAAATGGGGGGCATGATAGGATGGAGCAAAATATAGTTAGTCTTACACAACATGACTATTATGGAAGTCATTTGGAAAACTGCACATATATAGCCTATGTTGAATTGCTGGCCTTCTCAGTGGGGGTGGGTGGGGACGAAGGAAGGAAGAGAACTTGGAACTCAAAGTTTTAGGAACAAATGTTGAGAACTGTTTTTGCATACAACTAGGAAATAAGAAATACAGGTAATGGGATATAGAAATTTATCTTGCCCTATAGGACAAAAGAGAAGGTGGGGATAAGGGAAGGGAGGGATGTTAGAAGGGAGTGCAGATTGGTAATAGGGGTAATTAGAATGCTTGGCATTTTGGGGTGGGGGAGGGGAGAAATGGGGAAAAAATTTGGAACTCAAAATTTTGTGGAAATGAATGTTGAAAACAAATAAATTTTAAAAAAATCAAATTGAATAAAAAATAAATCTATTTTCTCTTTTTCACTTTTATTTGATTTTGAAAATATATTTTTTGCTCTTTCAGTAATTTTTATTGGGCTTGTGTCCATATATTTTCCTTTGAGCCTTTGGTTGTAGCTGTTTTGATTTTATTGTCTTCTGAGTTTGAGTCTTAATAATCCTTGTCATCCTAATAGATTTTTATATTCAGGGCTATTTTGTGTTATTTCCTCACTTTCCCACTTCATTTCTTGATTTTGAACTTAATATTAAAGTTGGGCTCTGTTTCTGGCATGGAGGGGAAGGACACTGTCTCAGGCTTTAGACTTTTTTGTATTGCTTTTTTCAGAGCTTATTCTTGGGGTTTGGAAGTTTTTGGTGCTTCTATGGTGATATGATCTGGGAAGAGTTACTGATCTCTTGGTTTTCACTCTGGTCCTTACCCAAGAAGAGCTCCTGTTCACTTGGGATTGCAATAAATACTATTTCTCAGGGTCCCTGCTCCATTGGGATCACAAAAAGATACTATTCAGGGTTCCTGCTCTGTCTTGATTGAAAGTACTCCTCTTTGTCTTTGAACTATGACCCAGAAGTGGCTATAGGAAATTGATTTAAGAAACAATGTCTGGTGTAGCATCCATAGCACACATGACCCCTCTTTTGACCACTTGCCAGATCACCCTATCATCTCTTGCTTGAGAACTCCCAAAGTTACTGCTCCTTCTGTCACCACTATCTAGTCCCACCACTGGTGTTTCATCCATATGGGCTCCAAGTCAGCCTCCTCTCCATGTCTCATCTTTTTTTCCAAACTCCTAAGTTCTCTTGGGCTGAAGTAATGCATCATTCTGACCTTTTATTGGCTCTTCCATTCTGGAATTCTATTTGAATCATTACTTTAAAGTTGTTTGGAGGTGAATATTGAGAAAGCCTGGCTGAGTGTTTCCTCTATTCTGCCATCTTAGCTTCACTAGCTTAATTTCTTCTTAACTGAAAAATTTTTTTTGCCCATAATTCTAATGCATTGTTCCTGAAAGTAAGGACAAATCTTTCCTTTTATTAAAGTCAATGAATTTGGGAACAGTTGATTTTTATGGTCACTGGTTTATCACAGTGAATATGAGGCCCTGAGTCAGGAAGACTCATATTCATGAGTTCAAATATGGACTCAGATACTTAATAGCTCTGTGACCCTGGGAAAGTCATTTAACCCTATTTATCTCAGTTTTCTCACTTGTAAAATGAGCTAGAGAAGAAAATGTTAACCAGTTTCTCCAAATTCTCTACCAAGAAAATCCAAAATGACGTCATGAAGAATTGGACACAATTGAACAACAACTCAATAGCAACCATTTTCTTGAGGCTGAGGGAAATATTTTTATTTTGTTTTCTGGATTATGAATTTTCCAGAAGTCTAGCCTCCCTGATTTATTTTCCTTCTGAAATCCTATACTGTTATTTATAAAAGATACTTTTCTTGGTCTTTATTACCATCTCTATAAGGTAATATCATAAACATTTTCTGGAAGCAGAATTTTATTTACAGAATTTCAAGTGAAGAAACTCTACTAACAGATCAGCACCTTCTCTGCCACTAATGGTCTTACAGAATTCCCAGAGGTGTTGAAAGGTTAAATGATTTGCCCAGGTTCACAAAGCTGATAAGTCAAGTGTGACTTGAAGCCAAGTCTTGTTGACTTTGAGACTAGTTCTCTATTTTCTATGTCACCAAAACCCCTATCATATGCATTTTACATGAAAGAAAAGGATCATCATCAGTATTGGTTAAACAAATATTCCTAGATTACTTCCTCATTTTATGGAAGAAAATTTAGAAGACACTGTAGTTTCTGGTATTTCACAGTAGAGGAAACTGAGGACCAGAGAAGTTAAACAACTTGCCAGTGCTCATAGAGCTTACTATTACTCAAGAAAGTCTTAAGGAAAAATATTTTCACCTGGGGCCAAAAACCATAAAACAAATCTGAGTGTAGGAGAGATGAGCAATGGTGACTTAGAAGACAATTCAATTCTCCACCAGGAGAGAGGTTGGCTCATTCCCTTAACGCATACAACTCTTTGGGGTTTGATGTAAGGGTGAGACGCAGGAAAGGGGTACAAGAGCTGGTTATTTGGAGGTGTGAAGAACCATTCACAATCATGGGGACTGTGAATACCGAAAGGAAGAATGCTTGTTCTCTCCATCCTCTGTCCAGCATTCTGAGGCAAAGCTGTGTTAGCCTCCTGGTAGTTTTAGTTCTGGGTATCTGTTCTGATGATGAAAATAGGAACATTGACTTAGCCTCCAGATTTTTTTATGTCAATTATAGGGAAGACTTACCTCAAGTCATTTCATGTATAACTAAATTAAATTTCACAAAAACTTCTTTAATTCCAATACTTAGCTTTGGAGGGGTGGAATATGCATTACACTGGAAGGATAATCCTATCTTCTCTTTCAACCTCTTCTCTTGACCTCACACTCTCACTTTTTTATATAAAAATACTACTCTCAACTCCTCCCTTCCTATTTTCTCCCTTGAGACTTTTCATCCTGTCTCTGGACCTCTCCTAATCTGGAATTAGATATTGGGAGTGACAGGAAGAGAACATTCCCATTCCTATTTCCCCTTCTCAGGCACTGGTGAGTCCCCATTGTGACTTTTATTATGTTTCTCAGATTTGGATGAAGGGTAGGGTAGCAGATACAAAGCCAGTTTTCTCAGTTTATTGACCTTCTCTTGAAAATTCATACAATTTAGCTAACATCTGGACTATATTTGCCAAGGCCAAATGTAACCCAAGCCTGGGCTTGAGAAAGGGTTGGTGTATTTGTTAACTAAGCCATTTGATGGCCTTATGACTGATGGAAAAGGAGCCAATTGCTTCTAGTTCCATGTAAAAAACTAATGAAAAGATACGTGTTTGATCTTCCTTGTCCAACACAACTTTGCATTTCACTGTGACCTTGCAAAATCCACTTAACTTTTGGTGCCTAACAATTTAAGTAGTAATAGAGTGTAGGCCCAAGGACTGTATATGGAGCCAGATATTTCTAGTGATCAAACTATTTCTTGAACAAAAGTTAGATGCCATTGGCCATTGAATTAACTCTTCACAGGCTAAATTTCTATTTATTTACTATTGTTCCCTGATATCTTCCCACTGTTTTCAGTGATGGATGAAGAAGTAAGGATAGGAAATTTTTATTATGGGAGTTCAGAAATAACTGCTCTAGATTAAAAAGTGAAAATGGAATATAATGAATGGTCTCTTGGTTATTTGTCTCATCTCTTTTGTTCTCAAGTAAAAACTTAGTGGAGTCTATTCAGGCCCAGCTGTCCCTGTGAATACAAAGTCAGCAATACATGTAAAGCAGCATGGTTGAGAATATGTTAGCATTCTTTCCTCAGTCTGTCTGGATTTGAACAATTTTTTCTCCCTAAAATATTGCATTTCTCTCTTGGATGCATGTAGTCAACATAGACAATTTTCTTCATTTCTACATTTTTGGGACCAGATGTATGATTTCTTCTATACAGAAATGCTCAGTAAAAAAGTCTATCAATAGATCAACATCTGTTCTGAAACTCATAGTTTTAGGGTCATTCAGTCAATAAATATTTAAGTACTTACTATGTGTTTGACATCATACTAAGTCCTGAGGATACAAAAAAGGGCAAAAAAAAAAAATAAAGCAGTTTATGTCTTCAAAAAGCTACTGGGGGCACTCAGAGGGGTTACTATTCACCAGGCATTTATTACATGTTTATTATGTGCTGGGCATTGTGTTAAATACCAGGGATAAAAGGAAGGCAAAACTGTTCTTGCCCTTCAGAAGCATACATTATAACGGTGAAGGTAATATGTAAATAACTAACTATATGCAAGTTATGTCAAGAACTGGTATGTCCATGAAAGGATTCTTGCATTGGAGTCAGAAGAATTTGAGTTGAGTTCAAGTTCTGTCACTGACATATCGGGGCTATGTTATATGACCAGGGCAAGTCATTTATCATCTCAGTGTCCAGACCAACTTTCTGAGAATATATTATAGATAATTTGTTTTTCTGAATTGGCAAAGGATGTTTTCATACCTGTGATTCCCCACACTAATGAAAATAGAGGTCTGAACCCCTTCAGACAAGAGATAAGTAGATAGAGAGATAGATAGATAGAGAGATAGATAGATAGATAGATAGATAGATAGATAGATAGATAGATGATAGAGACAGACAGACAGAAAGACAGATAGACAGACAGACAGACAGACAGACAGACAGACAGACAGATAGATAGATAGATAGATAGATAGATAGATAGATGATAGAGACAGACAGACAGAAAGACAGACAGACAGACAGACAGACAGACAGACAGACAGACAGACAGACAGACAGATAGATAGATAGATAGATAGATAGATAGATAGATAGATAGATAGATAGATAGATAGATAGATAGATAGATGATAGATAGATAGAGACAGATAGATGGATGGGTAGAGATATGTGTATATATTCATTCACACATATGTATATATAGATATATATATATTTGTGTGCATGGATCTTTTTTCCAACCTTCCCCATACATACTTATTAGTTAAATTTCAGAAAAAGTATCCATGAAAATTATGATTTTGTCATAATAAGCCATTGTTTAAATCCATGTTGAGATGGGGCCAGGATGGGCATCTTTAAACCTGAAAGGACAAAAGGTTATACTGGAGGAAAGCTGCTGATGTTTCTTTTTAACTTAGCTAAGAAGGCTACTTGAACAGAGAATGCTGAAGGAGGTGGAATTAAAAAAAATCTCATTTGCAGTTCACTTTCAAGTCTGGAAGGTCAAAATTTCAGGCTAGAGTTTTGCAACGTTACCTAGCTATTAGCTCCCTCCATCAGAATCTCATCAAGTGGTTGTAAAACTGAAAGCCACTGAAGTTCCCCTCGAGAGCCAAATGTTGATTATTTGGCCATTCTGAAGCACATGACCTTTCCTTTATCTTTTTGTCCTGGTCATCATAAATAGATACAAGCAATTCCATCAAAGTCCCTGTAATTACGGGTTTGATTTTCATTTCTTTTAAAAAACTTCTTGCTATAACAAACCATGAGTCAAAAGGACATAATTCACACAATAACTGAATCTGTATGCCTAAGATGCGTTGTTCAACAAACACTAAATGAATGTTATTCCAACTATTGTTATTTTGCAATAACAGTATGAATATATTAGTTATTATTAAGCTCACAAAATCTTTTGCAATGTTATTGGTCCTTCAATGATTAGCAAAATCTGCCCCAGTTGAAATCTATCTTTTCTGTCTCTTCTTCTCATACCAGCCTATTCAACTCTATTGAGCTCAAGTGTTGGCTTTATAACAATGACTATACATCCAGTTTAGATCCTTACCATTCATTTATGGATGTATGTTACACTTATGTCATGAAGTACCCCTTGCAATATTGCTTGATATAACAAGAAATAGTGGATAGAACGCTGGACCTGGAATTTGGAGAACCTACGAATACGAATCTAGCCTCAGACACTTTCTAGATGGGTGACCCAGGACAAGTCATGCAATCTCTGTTTGCTTCAGTCACCTCATCCATAAAATAGTTATAATTATTTCTACCCCTGAAGGTTTTATGTGAATAAAATGAGATGATATTTGTAAAATACTTTGCAAGCCATGGTACAGTGGTATATAAATGTAAGCTATTATTATTACATAATATGATGTGTTTGTAGAAGTAAACTATTAATCAATCAATAAACATTTAAGTGACTGCTGTGTGCCAAGCATTGTGCTAAACCCTGGGCAATGAGAGCCATATTAGTGATTCTAGTAATTTTGCAAGAATAACCCAAGGAGAAGCAGTTGGAGGTGAGGGAAATTGCTAGGAGGAAATGTGGACTTCTAATATAAGCCATGATGAAGAGACTGAGATCCCAGCCAACTTTAAAACCACTGCTAGGGAGGTTGCTTCTAGGGAAGAAGTAAGTTTTGCCTGATTAAGGAAAGAGCTCTTCTTGGGTATGGTGACTAGGTAAAGTGATGGGAAGAAGGACCAAATATCAATTAAGTTCTTGTTTTAACTAATTTTCTTTTTACTGCAGTGCTAGTATCAGTTGTGTCTATGTTCCTGAAGGAATGCTAGTATCGTAGGCAAAATGTACATTTTGTCACTTTTGCCAATGCCTCAGTCGTGCTTATAGCTTATAGTTTGGTGTAGAGCTAATTTCCAACATCACATCAAGGCTATGCCTAGAATGAGGAGAACAATTTATGCCATAATATCAATGTCATTAAAGCAAACAATTTTGAAATTTTTAAGAACTCTGATCAACACATTCATCAGCCATGATTCCAGATGACCAATGATGAGGAATGCTGTTCACCTGATGACAGAAAATTGATAGCCTAGTATAAAGAATGAGACATACTTTTAATAATTATTTTTATTTTTTAAAATTCATTTTTATTTTATTTTCAGTCCTAATTCTTGTCTTCTCCCCTCCCACTTTCCTACCCTGTGAAGGTGCAAGAAAATTAAAACTCAATACAACTATGTATAGTCATACAAAACAAATTTCTGCATTAGCCTTGTTCCCGTCCCCCCAAAGAAGCGAAACAAAGAGAAAGAAATAAAAGAAAATATGCTTCAATCTACACCCAGAGTTCTTCAGTTTTCTCTCTCTATAATTTGACAGCATGTTTCTTCATGAGTACCTTGAAATTATAGTTGGTCATTATGTTGATCAGAGTTACTAATTCTTTCATGATTGATTGTTTTTATAGTGTTGTTCTGTGTACAATTTCCTGGTTCTGCTCACTTCACTTTGAGTCAGTTCAGACAAATCTTCCCAGATTTTTCTGAAATAATCCTTTTCATCTTTACTTACAGCACAATAGTGTTTCATCACATTCATATTCCATAACTTACTTAACCATTCTCTAAGTAGTGGGTCTGCCATCAATTTCCAATTCATTACCATCACAGTAATGTAAAAGTGTTGTCAGGGCAAAGAATATGCACAGCTTTTTAGTCATAGTTTCAAATCATTTCCCAGAATGATTCGACTAGTTTATAGATCCACCAAAAGAACATCAGTTATACCTATTTTCCTGCATTGTCCCCTAGAATGCATCCTTTTCCTTTTTTTGCTGTCTTAGCCAATCTGATGGGTGTGAGGTTGTACATCATATTTGTTTTAATTCGCATTTCTCTAATTATTACTGATTTAGAACATTTTTGCATAAGGCTACTAATAGCATTGATTTCTTCTCTCTGAAAATTTGCTGTTCATAATCTTCGACAATTTATCAATCGAGGAATGACTTATTCATGTAAATTGATTCAGTTCTCTATATATTTGAGAAATGAAACCTTTATTAGAGAAATCTGCTGCAAAGATCTTTATGAGATATTTTTAACATGGCCTATAGAGGATTTTTTTTTTTTGCTTGATGTTGTTTATTTGCTACCTGTTTTCCCCCCTCTTTTTCCAATTGAGTAGGGGTGAAATAAAGGGAAAAAAACTGCTCTTAATTAAAAAAGGATAACATTTAATTTAAAAGAAAGAATTCAAAAATAAAAAGAATACTTTGCATGCACATCTTTCTTTACTATCCATAGATGTACACACATTAATTTCCTATATACAGTGTCCTCAGAGTCTTAGTGAACTTTGTTATCAAATCTGAACTATTATAACTATATGCACACACATGCACACACAGACATTTAAATATGTATATATGATATATGTATGATATATTATATATATATTCATATATACTATATATAGCCACATACTATGTGCCCATGTATTATCTATCTTCCTATCACTATCTTCCTTTTTTATGTATCTGTCTATTCATTCATATGTCCTCCCATCCATCTAGCCTTCCATCTGTCTGTCTATATATCTGTCTGTCTATCTATCTATCTATCTATCTATCTATCTATCTATCTATCTATCTATCTATCTATCTATGTCTGCAAGTATTTCCTTAGGTAAATAGTTTCCTGATAGGACATAAGCTATTCTAGAGGAACAGATTGGGGTACAGAAAAGAAATACAACCACCTTTATATTTGCAATTTCAAGTAATATAACACTGGAAATGGATAGCAATTAAAGAATTTAGTTCATAAAGAAAAAAACAAATAAATCATTTGAAGGTACCTCACAGCTGTTTCTTTACACAGAGCAGGAAAAATGAAAGATAACATTTCTGAAATACTCCTTCCCAAGCCTTCCAATTCCAGACTGGTGGTTTCTAAATTTCTAATTTCATGTTTCTTCTAGCCACATTTGTTGACTGTCTAAACTTCATTTCAAATTGGTAATCTCAATTACGTTTCTTTGAACTGAACTGAAGACAAAATAGCTTGCTTTTGGATGTCTCCATGTAATTACAATTTAATTTTGTCTGGTTGATATGCTAAAGATAATGGCTTCTATTTTGCAGAATGTGACAAAGCTCCATGTAACACCACTGCCAAGGCTTATGGCAGATTCCACAGCCAACCATTCTGTTGTTCCTGTGGAGTTTAGACTTTAGGATTCTGGCAACTTGTCCCTAACTAGAGCTGAATGAGGATTTTCACTGGCTTGTGTAGAGGCTCATCTCTACCAAGCAGATGATATGGAACATAGAGTAGTGATGTTGCCAGCCATGTAGTAGGAGAGAGCTCTGAAACTCAGGAAAAAGAACACTTAACCTTCCTCCCTTTCTGGATGATTGTTCTTGAATGATATTGCTTGGACAGGAGGATGAGATCACTGGATGGTAGAGTTAGAGCTGGAGTTCAGATACTTCAATGTTCTAATTTGCTTTCTCCTTGTCCTTTTATCAAGGATTATGGAATCACAAGCAGAACTGGAAGGAAAGTTCGAAGACTATCTAGCCTCTAATTTTATAAATGAGGAAACTGAGGTTCAGGGAGATGATATGACTTGCTCAGAATAGGTGCTAGAATACCTAGGGTTTGTTGAGGGCAATGTACTGACTTTTGCAACCATTACCATACTCATTTGTCAGAGGACAGTATTATTTCATCACGTTCAAAGCATGAACTAAGTCATATCTGATATACTAAAATCATCCATCTGAGATATTCATTGATGGGCATTTTAAACAGAGTTAAATCATGGTTCTTTTGTTTTCAAAACTCATTTGCATCTTTCTCTTGTCTGAAAGAGTTGAGCTACTTCAGGATGCAATCAGTCATTTGCCTAATGATGTAAACTCACTTATACTTGTTTTCTACCAAGAAGAGGAAGAGAGGAGTGATGGCTTGCCATCCATAGGCTGCCTAGTGTCCTAGAACCATGAGCTACTCAATAAGCTCTAGAGGAAGCAGAGAACCACCATTTGATTCCATTACACTTGTTTTATTTTTTCACTTAAGAGACTTCCTATTTTTTCACCATTGTCACTTCCCAATACTGTAACCCTTAATAAAATAATCCTCCTTTACAATAAATAAAAGCAGTAAAGCAAAACTAACCAACAAAATGACCAAGATTGATAACACATGCTATATTCTTTACCTGTATTCCTCCTTCTTCTTTATTGACAGGAGATAAATCTTTCTTATCATCTGTCTTCTAGAATCAATATTGGTAACTGTCATCAATTTGAGTTTATATGCTTTTTACTGTTGATTTGTTTACATTATTGGAGTATTATTGTTATTTGGTTGTTTTTCATCAATATCTGATTCTCCATGACTCACTTTGGAGTTTTCTTGTCAAAGATACTGGAGTGGTTTGACATTTCCTTCTTCTGCTCATTTTACAGTTGAGGAAACTGAAGCCATCAAGGTTAAGTGACTTGCCCAAGGTCACATCACTAGTAAGTCTGAAGCCAGTTTTGAACTCAGAGAGATGAGTCTTTTTGACTCTAGGTCTGGCACTCTATCCATTCTGCTAGCTAACTGCCCCTATATCGTAATGGTGTATTTTCCCCCTAGTTTTGCTTGCTTCCCTTTGCATCAATTCATACAAATCTTCTCATGTTTCTCAGAATTCCTCAAATTTGTCATTCCTTATAATGCAACACTATCCCAGTGTATAACAAAACACAGTTTGTTGAATCAATGGCTTTTCTTTCTATACTTTTCTTTCATTTTTTCCTTGCAAATTACTTTAAAAATTTTTTCCTAACTACATGAAAGAGTTCATTTATATCACTTTTTTAAAAGCTAGGTAACACATCTGTGTGTCTCAAATAAAAGGTCACAATTAGTTAACTAAAGATATATTTTTGTAATTATTTACCTAGACCATATGTAGTTTATGAAGAAAACTATAGTTTTTTGTTTTTTTTTCACTGCTATAGTGGAATGAGTTCTGAATGTGGATTCAGGAAACCTAGCTTGAATCCCTGCCCTGACACCTACAAACTATCTGACCATAGACAAAACAAAACAAAACAAAAAAAAAAAAACCCAAAACAAAACCAAGAACCAAAGATACACTTGAACTCTCTGGACATCATAGGATCAGTTTTTATCCACAAAACAGACATTTACATTACCATCATTGGGAAATTATTTTGGAGAAAATGCTCTAGAAATGTGCATTGTTATTGTATCTTTGCATGTTGAGTACAAAAGGAACAACACGGTGACATACCTATGTACAATTTCACCAGGCAGGTTTGGAGACTACTTGCTCACTACGGATGGAAAAAAGGAGAGAAACACTCCTGCTACACACCATTCCCACCTCTTAGTGCTTTTCTACCATGTCTAACATAATGGAGGCAGCATGGCAAAGTGGAGAGAGAACTGACCTTGAAGTGAAATTAACCTGTGTTCAAGTCCTGGCACATACTGGCTATATGACTGTTGGCAAGTCTCTTTGCTTAAGTACTTGGCATTTCCCTAAGATTATAATTTGCAGAGAAGGTTTTGATTTATATTGGTAAATGGAGCTTTTTTTGCCACTTAAATCCCAGTCATAGTCCCTATACCCATCTAACAGGATGCTGGTCAAATGTTTAACTACTAACTCTCTGAGGAAAAAAAGTAATACAACACAATTTTTAAGTTTAACCTGCATTATTAATATTTTCTCCTTCATTTTTTAAAATCTAGACAATTAATAAAACAATTTAATAATAAAAATAACTACCATTTATATAGTTTTTAGCATGTGCCAAGTACTGTACTAAATGTGTTACATATAATAACAAATATTACATATAAATATAATGAATCATTATATGTATAATTATGATAACAATAGGTAACATTTGTAAGTCTTACTCTTCGCCAAGCGCTTTACAATTGATTTCTCTTTTCATCCTTCTAACAACCTCAGGAGGTAGGTGTTGTTATTATCCCCATTTTAGAGATGAGGAAAAAAAACCAAGGCAAAGACAGGTTAAATGAATAGCATCATTTCACACAGTTAGTTATGTGTCTGAGGTTGTATTTGAACTCAGTTTTTTCTGACCCCAGACCTGATACTTACTAGTCACTACACCACCTAGCAGCCCCAAAGTCTACAACATTCAGTAGTTTTAGGCAATCTCCCATCCAAATACTCACTGGGCTGGAACTTGCTTAGCTTCTGAGATGAGATAAGATCCAAGTCACTCAGTGCAGTATGACTGAAGATATAAATCAGGTCCTTATTCATAGTATTGGCCAGTTTTCAAAGGGCAAGGTACAAATTTAACAATCTGCTCTCATGAGCAGGCTCCAGCACTTCTGTCTTTCTGATGCACTATAAATTCCTTGAGGGAAAGCACTGATTCCTTTTAGTCTCGTATCCTCAGAGCCTAGCACAGTGTCCAGCATAGAGAAGGTGCTTATTTGCTCAATTACTGAATGATGAATTTGATTAAATAGGCTGTTGGTAATTGTTAAATCAGTTGTCTATCATCAGGTGAGGATAGAAATGAGTTGAGTGTGAGGTAGAAGTAGCCACAGTGCCTGGAGAATCCTTATGTCCTACGCATGTGTAATGGTTGTGCAGGTTTTGCTTACCTTGTGGGAATGGCATTCAGGAAGTACCAACAACCATGTCAAACCAGGGCTTCAGAATTGTTCCTGTAAAGCAATAATACCCAGAAACTTGACTGATTCTTGTTTCTGTCTAAAGGGTTCATTTTCTCCCACAATAGTAGCTGCAGGAGAGGCTAGGTGGCTCTGACATTAATATAAATTTGGGCAAATATTTAATCCCTCCTTTCCAGATGGAGAAACTGAGGTACAGGGCAAAAAAAGTTTACACTGATTAACTATGCAGTCATAACTAGAGCTGAGGTTGCAAAACTCAAAATATTGTACATATGGTTTTATTTTACTCCATATATCGGTGGTGGTATTGAAATTCTTTAATAAAAATCTAGAAAAGAAGCAACCAACTACAGAAAATTGTATCAATCCATGCAGGCCATAGAAGGCTTTGAGAAACTGGGAGGACCCAGTGTTTTTGTTCAGATCTGTAATTTGATCTGTGTAGGGAAATCCTAGTGTAGAATCTCACTTTTCTGATATAGAATGGCAATGCATTCAGAAATTGGTGCCTTATTTTTTTTCTTGAAGACACTGTGAGGTTAAATGATGTGGCTGTGGTGCTACCCAGGAGGAGGTCCTTTGCCCATGGTTAGCATGTATCAAAAGAAAGACTGACAGGAATCTCATGCTTAACTTAAGCACTCCATCCAATATGTCTTCCCACTACTTTAACTGTAGCTGGTGCAGGAGGAGAAGACATTACCACCTATTTCATTTAAAATTCTGAAAAATTTAGTAGTTTTACTTTTTCTCCTAAAATTTTTAAGATGGTAGGATTAAAAATCCTTTAAAATTTCTCATGGCATTTAATGTTTGGAATCCACATTCAGCATTCTATTCCTATCTTACTCCTGATAATATGTCTTTAGTTCTTCATTCCTTAAAAATAATGTTTTCATAATGTATCTCTCAAAGTTCACCTTGGCACCTTGAAAGTGCTTGAAATGAATTCTTGAGAAAAAATACTCCTTCATCCTTCTTGGGAGCTTTTTTTTTCTGTCCTGCCTAAAACAACCTTTTCAGCCTAAATAAAGAATGAGGGAAAATGCAAACACATGGCTTGATCTCTTCTCCCCTGTATAGCTTTTAATTTAATGCTCATTTTTTTCCTCCATTTTTCTTTCACTGTTCAACGAGTCTACTGATTTTTCACCATTAACTTTGTCAGGTGCCAGAATGATAAAGGAGGTGAAAATTCAGCCTATGTAATAATTGTTTCAGTCACACTGGCTTGACAAACATTGCAATAAAAATCAGGGTGTAAAATTCAGAATGGAACTTGTGAAACATGTTATCAAGTCCTGTATCAAATGCTCGAACATGTTCTTAATTGGCAAAGTTTTAATGTCATTAGGAATTTTGCATATGCTTCAGCTAGCTTTTGTGCAGTAGAGAATAAATATCGATATCCATCTGGCACTGTGAATAGGGCACATATGGTAACAGAAGACCTTAAAACACATCAGGTACAGTTTCCATTATTCAAGTCACTGCTGCACCAAAAGGAGTTTGGTACCCTTGATGTAGCTTTTGATTTCAGAAGTGGAGATGTGGAGATTTTACAAATTTAGCTTGCTATTTTGCATGTAGCCTTAATAATTTCCTCTGCTTTGCCCTACTGTATTATTAATAGTAGCTGTTGCAAATCCCCTGTTTGGATTCAAGTTTTAATCACAACAACAACTGCTTTGCTTTCTAGCAAGCATCCTCCTTGGTTGGGTGGGTGACGGGGAGGGGAATGTTGGCAGGCCCTCTTTGTTCATGCCTTCTGTCCTTTC
This sequence comes from Notamacropus eugenii, assembly GCF_028372415.1. Taxonomy (NCBI): domain Eukaryota; kingdom Metazoa; phylum Chordata; class Mammalia; order Diprotodontia; family Macropodidae; genus Notamacropus; species Notamacropus eugenii. The sequence continues at coordinate 41,381,174 of NC_092878.1, read as the reverse complement.
TGAAAGTGCCATAAAAATTAGGTTTGTAGAACTAAATTAAAATTGAGACTTGAGGTGATTATCCACAGAGCCTAATCCGAAAACAAACAAACAATTATTATTATGAAGAGTGGGGGAGGATAAAAAGGAGAGGAAAACAAGGAATTAAAAATAATGTACCCAAGTGTTAAGCGAGTTTTCTAGACCACCAGAGTGGGGCTCCAAAATCCTTCAAATCTTGGCAGATGAACCAGGTTCAATTCTTATCTCTAAAAATTATTAGTCAGTTATACAATGAACATGTATTAAGTGCCTACTATGTTCCAGACGCTGTGAAGCACTGGGGATACAAAAGACGCAAAAGACAATCCCTATCCTTTAGGGGCTCACAATTACTATGGCTTGTGTTTGCCTCCACACAGAATTCTCTCTGGGAATAATAATCTGTCTGGCTCTTACTTGTTTCCACACAATAATTCTTCCATATTCCCTTGGGCAATGTCCAGATTTGGTGCATTTTTAGCTTTGCTCAAAGAATTCTAATCCCCTCTGTTTAAAAAATATCTGAATGTAAAACATATTTATTATAAAGCTTGTGAAGAAGAAAAAAAAGATTTTCCTCTAGGCCTGGGGAAGAGGGACTAAACCTACTTTCTTCCTGACACCTCAAATTCCCACTCTCCCATTAAGAAAACTACCAACCATCCAGCCAGCAACAACAAAACAAAACCCAACAACAAAATCTCCTACCACTAATAGATGAAATCTAAGTACCATGAATTGACTTGGAGACTTGGAGCAAGAAATGTCAATCTCATCTCATGGTTTGCCTTCATTTACTCTGGCACTTGGGTTCCATGTGCATATTTTATGTACTTTTCACAGTACCACCACAGTAGTCCCACATACTGCTTGGTTCCAGGCCTCATAGATGGTTCTAGCTAACTGGCACCATGTCGCCTAGAAGTTCCTATAACCCCTGTAGTACATGGCTTCCTTTCTTCTCAGAAAGTCTTGCATCTCAGCCCCTAATGTTAATGGAAGATGGATCCTTTCTTATCAGATATGTCAAAATTAAAACATTAGGGGAGCTGGAATTATCTAGGATGATATACCATCTGACAGATGAGCTTTGCAGCTTATCTTGCCTGGAACCAGGTCTCCATGCCACTTCCCAGTCATCTCTACACTATACTAACTTCATTCTGGTTATCATGCTCGTTTCCCTCCCACAGGAACCTCTGACTCTGCTTCTGGGATCACAGACTTGAATAGATGAGTTTTTGCCTTATCAGGCCAAGCACCAGGCTTCCAAACCACTTTACATGTTGACCTCATCCATTAGACTATAAGTTCCTTGAGGCCTGGGACTGTTTTTCTTGTTTATACTTGTATTTGCAGTACAGGAGTGTAGTGCCCAAAACAAAATGAGTATTCAATAAGCTCTTCACATCCTGGTTTATCTCTGCCTGTGTCTCTGTCATTTTCTGCCTTTTTTTCTCTTTCTCTTCCTGTGTTTCCCTGTTGCTTTATGTTTCTGTCTCTGTCTCTCTTGTATCCTCTTTCTACGTCTGTCCACTTGTGTCTGTCTGTCTTTCTGCCTCTCTATGTTTTTGTCTATCTCTGCCTGTCTCTATCTCTGTGTCTCTATGTGTGCTCTCTTTTTCTGTCTCTGTATCTCTCTCTGGCTCTGTCTGTCTCTTTCTGTCTCCTTTCCTTATTCAACTGCACCAACCACACCAATGTATTCACAATATAATATGATTTTTATAAAAATTTTTTTCTGCCTTCATAAACCTGGTTCTACAAGCAGTAGGGGAAATAGGTTGAGTTGGGATATCTATGCCTTTCCATTTATTAAATTAAAGACATTCAATTAACATTCATTTATTAAGTATATGCCAAGCAGTGTTGCAGTGTTGCGTAGTAGACAGAGAACCAGTCTCTAAGACAAGAAGACTTTGGCTCAGATTCCATTTCTAAATAAACCATATGACCCTTACTTAATCTCTCAGTGCCCAAGGCAACTCTCTAAAACTATAAATTGCAGAAGACATTTTGATCTGCATTGCTAATGGAGATTTTCTCAATGGGTTGTCCCTATACCAATTAAATCACTGTACTAGACCCCAAAAGTGCCAGCTTTTGTGGACACAAAAATAAAAATCATCTTCCTCTTAAAGAATTTACCTTCTATTGTCTCCATGTTCAAGAGGTAACAAATAAATGAAACAAAATAATTAAGGACAGAGACTAAGTCAAGGATTTCATTGATTGAGAGAACACCCATTGAGTAATTCCTTCTACATGGGCAGGTTGGATATTCTCTGCAATTTATAACCTTAGTCGTTATTTAGTGAAAAAAAAAAAAGAGGTTAAATGACTTTCTGGGAGTCACACAATGAATGTCAGGAGCATGAACTGAACTCAGGTCTTCCTGGCTTGGAGGCCAGTTCTCTATCTTCTATAAAATAATGCCTCCGCTATGTTTGTTAAAAAGGGAAGATTCATTGAGGTATCTACTCAGAATTTGGTAGTCTATACTTTTGCCACCAGATTGACTTTCCATATGATTATTTACTAGTCTAATATGTCTGTTAGTGCTTTAAACCATTTGCTAATCTTTAACAGTAAACTGACCATTTTAATCCTTTTGATTTTTCTAAGCCTCAGAGAAAGATATTAGAAAAATTCAATTTTCCGATTTGTTAAACAAACTGAACCAAAGTTAGTAAGACATGAAGAATTTATAATATTGTGCTATATTATACCTGATGTATGAAAGAAAAAAAAAGGCCAGAGAGTGTACACACACACACACACACACACACACACGCACACACGCGCGCGCACACACACACATTTTTAGGGGACTGTAGTGAAGTCATGTTGAAACCATAATGAAATGCCTTGCACATAGAATGTATTTTATATGATCATAGATTCAGACCTGGAAAAGACTTCTAAAGCCATCTAATATAGCCACTTCACTTTATGGAGGAGAAAATTGAAGCCAGGTTAGGTTAAGTGACTTGCCCAAATCCACATAGATAATAAACACCAGAGGTCAGATTTGAACCTGTATTCTCAACTACAGAGCCACTATAATATGTTTTCTCCATTAAAAAAATCATTCAACTGCCTTAGAGAGACGAGTATATGTAGACATTCTATAATCCATTTTGATCTCCTAAGCAAGCAGTTAGTAGAAGTCTTTTCAAATGGTAGAGTAGCCCTAACTAAAGGTTCCTTTAAAAAGCTCTAGTGACCAAAGCATTGTGCATGATCTTCATGTGTTCTCTTTTCATTTGATCCCTTTGCAGATGGTATCCAGTGAGAGATGATGTCGTTAAGTGGAGAGAACTTGAGTCTTTTGACCTCTGAGGTCGACATGTAGCCTAATAAAATGGACTTCAGATATTTCCCTCTGTGTTTGTTCTTGTTTCCATGTGTCCCAGCAAATAAGAGTCAAGGTTTTGCAGTTGCCCACCTATGACCAGAAGAACAAGGAATGACCTTTGGGATCTGACCAGGCAGGAAACTGAGGTGAGGCTTCACCTGGTGGCCATGCCACATCTGATGTGAACTTGATGGAATCAGATTATGAAGAAACTGCTAAGGGAGTCCACTGTCTCCAGAGACCAAGCTATATCTATGTCTATATCTATCTATATCTAAATCTATAGATAGGGAGGGAGGGAGGGAGGGTATGAGCCTAAGGCGCTTGTGTTGGTGATGGTATGGGGGGATTTGGGACTTTTGACTTGCTCTATTATTATATATTTGTACTTGCTGTAATTTTCATTCCTGCTATATTTTTGCAACTAAGATTCCTTTGTAAGAGCTAATTGATGTTAAATGATTAAATGAAACTGTGGTGTTAGTCATTGGCACTTAACAGTTGAGAAATACAACTGATGGTGTCTCAAGCCAATGGATTCAAGAAAAGGCACGTTACACCCCTAAAATTTTGAGGGAAAAAGGTAGAAATCCTTGTCCTCAGAGATTCAGTAATAATGAACTTGCTACATGAAATGTGTGTACGTGTGAGAGACAGAGACAGAGACAGAGAGACAGAGACAGAGACAGAGAGATAGAGAATTTTCTGGGAAAGGTACTGGGAGAGTCAGAAAAAGAATCACCCAGTTTTAGGGAACTCTCACAGGTACTGAGACATTTAAGTGACTTGCCTACAGTCATGCAGTTTTTCTATATCAAGAACAAGACATGAACGTAGGTCATCTTGTCCCTGAAGCTGATCCTTCATACGCTATGCCATGCTGACTTTGATTCATTCAGTTACCTGTAGCATTTTAAGTGCTGTGCCGTGGAACTTGCTATTTCAGCAAGGTAGATATGCCCCATGAGCACAGCCCCATATCTCTAGGCAAAAATCTACCCACTATTTCCCCTGTGTTGGTTTTAATTTCCAGTTTGACCCGGAATGACTTTATTTTAGCAGCCCTGATGGGAGTAGACATGCTTGTGCAACGTCACTTTCCTGTGTCTGTCAGGGGACGGTGAAGTAAGGCGAGGTGGGCTAGAGGACTCCCACATTAACATATTTCCTAGACGCTTCATCTTCATGGTCAATCTTTATGGATGCCTTCCAGCTCCCTGTGGAAAAGTGAAGCCATCAGGACCAGCAGTAGATTAAAGCTCACACACTTCAAATTGGCGGCTTGCCTGAGCTTGCCAGAAGGGTAAAGAGTTCACTGCAGCGTTAACAGAGAAATCTCTGCAACCGTCCCCCTCCTCCCCCTTTCCTTCTTTGAAAAGAAAAGAAAAAATAGAAAAGGGAGAAACCAAAATCTAATCATTGGGAAACTTCCTGGTATTCATGGATGGTTTAGTGGCCCCTTCCTTCTGGCCTGGTGCTATTGGCTGCCTTATATTACCTGTATTCCACTAATGAACAGGCCTTCTGTGAGGTCTGTATGCTTTAAAAAATACCATCCCCCTTTTCGCCTCTGTTCCCAAGCTGACTTTGCTTCAGTGTGCTTGAGTGCAGAAGAATGAACTGTCAGCGACAGCTGATTTATAAGACCGATTTACCTTCTGGAGAGTGTAATTATGTTCATAGTTAAGAATTAATCAGGTGAGAGAATTATGGAATAATCATGCTTCGGACTTTGAAGGACAAACTAAATGGAGACCAGTCCCTGCATCACACAGCCATTCCAGCAAATGGAGAGAGTCTTTTGCTCTCTAATGGTTGGAGGGTCCAGTTTTGAAGTCAGTTGCCTTTCTTTTTAAAGAAATGAAATGAGGAAATCTTACTGTTTCTTCAGTAGAGTTCTTCTAAGTCAGTCAGATTAAAAGGTAAAGAAAAGGATAATTTTTTTTTTAAATTATGAATTCCAGAATGATTGAGCATATTCCTGGTGGGGGATTTAGCTGTTGTTTTCAATTCAGGTGACCTATTAGCTGCACAGCTTTCACTTAGCATTGTGAAACATACCCCATTTGAGAAAGCTTTTCTTTGCTGTTCCTAGGTAATATGTTTTCCCTTCACCTCAGTAATGGGGGTTGATGGCATTTACAATCAGCCCTGTGTTCTCTTCCAGTGGCAGTTTTCTTTGCCTTATGGCTAGAGGACTTTCTAGTCAATTATTTTAGCCATTTGTCCCTTTCTCAAATTTCACATTTCTCCAAGAAAACAGCAGAGGTTGATTAGTGAAATTTATCATATGTATTTCCAGACAGTTTGCTTAAGTGATATGAAATTTGCCTTCAATTCTTTATCCTTTGCTATTAAAATTTTGCAGCAAAAACATAATATCAAAAGAGTTGGATAAGTCAGATACCACTCTCTGCCCACTGCTGCATTATATAAAGAACAAAGGCAGAAGTGGTTCCAAGACCCTGAAACAGAAGTTTGGGATCTACCGACAGAGTCTTACCGAAAAGGTCTCCTAGCATATACTGGCATCAACCTAATCATCCCTTCGTCAAGCCCTTTTTGACAAAGGTTGTTTTTCTTTGGGGGGGTGGTGGTGGTGGTATTTTCATAAAGGGAAGTATTAGCTTATAGAAATCCAGACTTACTAACCAGATAAATGAAAGGGGGGATTATTCTTAAACAGAAGGATTTGAAACTGAAAGAATGTATAACACCATTTTAAACGGGTTCCTGAGGACAAAAGAATACGAATACTGATAAAACTTACTTAAGGTCCAAATGATTGTACCTTAATGTTAATGTATTTGTATATGTGTGTGTATGTGTGTGTGTGTGCATGCATGCATGTAAACCAACAACTAGTTGTTGAAAACTACGGAGGTATAAGATATTCTTAATAATTAAGATTTTCCATATAACTGAAACTTGACTTTTAAGAAATTGTGGTATATGGGAGAAGAGCTGCTGCAGGACAGAAGACGCATTTGATGTTGGTTTTCAGGAAATTGAATAAGATGATTACTTCAGCTCTATAAACCAATGAGACTGATTTTGGTTACAGATCAATTAAAAAAAAAAGGATTCATTTTCCAATACAGAAGTGGACAAAAGGTAAAAACAGACTGGTCTCAAATAATGAATTGTAAACTATTAACAACCATATGATAGACATAGTGAAACTATTAATAGTATGGATAATATAAACCAATACAACCCAGAATTTTCACTGCATATTCTACATATTGGCAAAAATGATAAAAGAAAGGAATAGTAAATATTGGAGCAATTGTGGAAATATAGACACAACAATGCATTGTTAATGGAACTGTAGATTGGTACAACCATTATGGAAAGCTATTTGGAATTGTGTTTATGAACTGACTAACTAGAGATTTTACTGTTAGGCACATAACAAAGAGGTCATTGAAAAAACGAAAGCCTCTAGCATATATGAAATTATTTATAGCAGCACTTTTTGTGGTGGTAAAGAACTAGAAACAAATTAATCTTCTTTGGTTGGGATATGACTTTTTAAAAAGTGTGCTATATCAATTTAATATTACTACACTGCAAGAAAGCAGACATGCAGAGAATCAGGTAAAATCTTACATCAATTAATGCAAAGTGAAGTAAGTAGAGCCAGAAAAATATATAGACAATGCCTACAATAATTCAAAGAAAAAGAAAAATTGCTATAAAACATTTGAAAATAAATATCGCAGAATTATAAAGAAAAAAATTGTCCACAAAGATGATATATAAAAAGATCCCTCTTCTTACACCTTTTCAGAAGAAAAATTCCACAAGTTTCAAATATCAGACATCAGATGTTTTATGTGTAAATTGATTTTGATATTGTATTCTTCATTTTCTTCTTTAAAAAAATTCTTTGTTTTAAAGGTTGGCTCTCTGGGAGGGAGAAGAAAGGTGGTATGGGGAAAATATAAGTGAAATTAAAAAATATAGCAACAAAATCCTTTTAAAGTAAAAATAGAATATTAAAAGAATTTTTTGAGTCTTTGTGAAAGGATTGGAGATCAATGAAGAGGCACATAATAGGTATAAAGAAGTTGCAGGGGGCAGAGCCAAGATGGTGGAGTAGAAAGACACACATATGCAGGCTCTCCCCATACAGCCCATAAAATACCTGTAGAGAGGGACTGTCAACAAATTTTGGAGCAGCAGAAGTGGAGAACAACAGAGTGGAGGAGATTTCCAGCCCAGGGTGACCTGAAAGGCCCACGGGAAACGTCTGTTGCACTGGACGTGGAGCAGAGCCCAGCCTTGGCAGGCCAGCTTGACTGGTGAACAGCTCTCAGGGGCAGAATCTCCAGTCTCAGAATCCCCAGTCCCAGCAGCAGTGGTCCACAGATTCCTCAACCCTCAGGTGCCAAAGGTCAGTGACAGGGATTTTTCAGCTGTCCAGGAAAGGAGAAGGGCCTTTCCATAGCTCTGGCCTCAGGCAGCAGCCCCACAGAGGTCACATCAGGAAGGTGGCAGCAGTCCCACCTCAGCCCCTACAGCACCCTGGATCCATTGTTGGATAGTAAAACCTCTGAGGGCACTGAAGAGCTAATTATTACCTTGGCCCTGTGTAGAGGCCCTGAGGGAGCTAGTCTTTGTTCCACACTGAATGGCGGCCCTGCCCCCACAGCTTGATTGAATCCCAGGCCCCAGTGCTGGCTTGGCAGAATTGGAGGCCAGGTGGATGTGGAGAGGAAACTCTGCTAAGATTCTGGGCACAAAAATCTCTCCATGCTTCCAGACCAGAATGCACACTTGATTGTATCACCTTGGAGGAACTGAGATCTTTCAGGTCCCCAGAGTATACCTTACTCTTGACAAAGGACCCAAAAGTCAAGTAACTAGTTGGGAAAATGCCCAAAAAAGGGAAAAAAAAATAAGACCATAGAAGGTTACTTTCTTGGTGAACAGATATCTCCTCCCATCCTTTCAGATGAGGAAGAACAATGCTTATCATCAGGGAAAGATATAAAAGCCAAGGCTTCTGTATTCTAAACATCCAAAATAAATATTCAATGCTCTCAGGCCATGGAAGAGCTCAAAAAGGATTTTGAAAATCAAATAAGAGAGGCGGAGGAAAAACTGGGAAGAGAAATGAGAGAGATGCAAAAAAAGCAAGAAAAGCAGGTCAACACCTTACTAAAGGAGACTCAAAAAAATGCTGAAGAAAATAGCACCTTTAAAAATAGGCAAAAGAAGTTCAAAAAGCCAATGAGGAGAAGAATGCTTTCAAAAGCAGAATTAGCCAAATGGAAAAGGAGGTCCAAAAACTCACTGAAAAAAATAGTTCTTTAAAAATTAGAATGGAACAGATGGAGGCTAAAGACTTTATGAGAAATCAAGAAATCACAAAACAAAACCAAAAGAATGAAAAAATGGAAGATAGTGTGAAATATCTCATTGGAAAAACAACTGACCTGGAAAATAGATCCAGGAGAGACAATTTTAAAATTATAGGAAGTACCTGAAAGCCATGATCAAAAAAAGAGCCTAGACATCATCTTTCATGAAATTATCAAGAAAAACTGCCCTGATATTCTAGAACCAGGGGGCAAAATAAATATTGAAAGAATCCACCAATCACCTCCTGAAAGAGATCCAAAAAGAGAAGCTCCTAGGAACATTGTGGCCAAATTCCAGAGTTCCCTGGTCAAGGAGAAAATATTGCAAGCAGCCAGAAAGAAACAATTCAAGTATTGTGGAAATACAATCAGGATAACACAAGGTCTAGCAGCTTCTATATTAAGGGATTGAAGGGCTTGGAATATGATATTCCAGAAGTCAAAGGAACTAGGACTAAAACCAAGAATCACCTATCCAGCAAAACTGACTATAATACTTCAGGGGAAGAAATGGTCATTCAATGAAATGGAGGACTTTCAAGCATTCTTGGTGAAAAGAGCAGAGATGAAAAGAAAATTTGACCAAGAAGTTGCAACATATGGCCCATGAAGAACTCCAACAAACAAGAGCAAAATACACAATCAAGGAAATGTATGATAGGAAGAATAGATGAGTTTGCTATATGACCAAGGATGGATAATGGGTAGGCAGCTAGAGTGATTCACTGATATCCTTAGTCCTCTAACATATTACATGGACCTTTATCTAAACTTTATGGGAGAACTTGGTTAAGATGCACAGTTATGCTATAGGGTGGGCAGACATGGATGAGTTGAGATCGCATCACTGGAGTCAATTTCCAAATTGTAAAGTCACTGATCCATTCTGGTGTTTGAGGAAGAAAAGGAAGAGATATCATTATATGACAAATGAGTTAATTAAAATGCTAATTTCATCTCTGACAAACTAAATCAGGAAAATATCATGGATATACTATTCCTAGATTTAAGGAATATAACAATTTTGACATTTCTCTGTAGACAAAATGGAGAGATAAAGTTTACTAGATAAGAGTGCAGTTAGGTGAGTTGTGTTGTTGTGTTTGTCCTTCATTTTCAAAGAAGACCATGACATCAGAGAAATGATGACATGACTTGCACTTGACTTTGTTTTGAGTGAGGGAGGGCTGTGCAAGGTCACCAGCCTCACTGTCTCCTCCTCATTAGGTGAGTTAAAAAATTCTGAGTGGCTAAAAAAAATCAACTAATGTTGACCAAGAAGAAATCCAATAGTGAAGGGTTAAAGAGAACTGTCTTTGGTCTAGGTCCATTCAACATTTAAGTATAATGTTTTTTTTAATGAAGTTTTACTTTTTCAGTTGAGAAAAACTTGTCTTTTCCCCTTCCTCCCTCTCGCTCCTTTGAGAATGAAAGAAAAAGAAAACCTTTGTTACTAAATGCATAATCAAGCAAAACATGCATTGGCCATGTCCAAAAACAAACAAACAAACAAAAACTCTCATTCTGTACTCTGAGTCCTTTGACTCTATCAGGTTATAGCATGCTTCATCATGAATCCTCTGGAATGTTGCTTGATCAATATATAATCAGTGTTTCCAAGTTTTTCAAAGTTTTTTTTTTAACAATATTGCTGTTATTATATACATTGTTTCACTGATTTTCACTTCATTCTTCATCAGTTTGTACAAGTCTACCAAGATTTCTCTGAAAGCATACCTTCATCATTCCTATAGTACAATAGTATTCCCTAAAATTTGTATACCATAACTGGTTCAGCCACCGCTCCAAGTGATATGTGTTCTCTCCATTTCAATTTGTTTGACACCACAAAAAGAACTGCTATAGATATTTTTGTACACTTCTAGTTAGAATTTGTTTTGCCTAGGATTAATCATTCCTAAATCTACTTGCCTCCTATTACCTCCTCTCCTTTCTCATGTAATGAGAAGTATATTTCATATATATATGTATATATATATATTTATATATATGTATGTATGTATGTATGTATGTCTTTATGTGGGTATTCTTTCCTCTTTTATCAGTTCAAAGGAGAGTGACGTTTGTGTTACTCATTCTCTCCCACTTCTTTTATTTTTTTATATGCACCAGTGCACCTTAGTTACATTACCCTGTAGGGTAAGATACATCTCTATACCCAATTGAGTGTGTATGTTATTCCCGCTTTGAGCCAATTCTGATGAGAGTAAGGTTCATTCACTTCCCCACACCTAACCCATTCTACCTCTCCCTTTCTGTTTCCCCAGTACATTCCTCTCTTACCACTTAATTTTATTTATTTATTTTAGATATCATCCCTTAATACTCAACTAATACTTGCATTATGTCTCTGTTGTCTCTCTGTCTCTCTCTCTGTCTCAGTCTCTCTCTCTCTCTCTCTCTCTGTGTCAGTCTCTCTCTCTCTCTCTCTCTCTCTCTCTCTCTCTCTCTCTCTCTGTCTTTCTCTCTGTGTGTGTGTATGTGTGTTCCTTCTAACTACCCTAATAACGAGAAAGGACCCATGAGTTACAAATACTATCTTCCCATGCAAGAATGTAGATAGTTAAGCCTTATTAAGCCCTTATGATTTCCCTTTCCCATTTATTTTTTTTATTCTTCTCTTGAATCTTGTATTTGAAAGTCAAATTTTCTATTCAGCTCTGGTCTTCTCATAAAGAATGCTTGAAGGTGCTCTATCTCATTGAATATCCATTTTTCACCCCAAAGAATTATACTCAGTTTTGCTGGGTAGGTGATTCTTGGTTGTAATCTTACTTCCTTTGTCCTCCACATTATCACATTCTAAGCCCGCTGATCCTTTAATGTAGAAAATGCTAAATCTTGTGTTATTTTGAGTGTAATTCCATAGTGCTTGAATTGTTTCTTTCTGACTGCTTGCAATATTTTCTCCTTGACTTGAGAACTCTGGAATTTGACTATAATATTCCTTGGAGTTTTCATTTTGGATATCTTTCAGAAGGTGATAGGTATATTCTGTCCATTTCTATTTTACTCTCTGGTTCTAGAATATCAAGGCAGTTTTCCTTAACAATTTCTTGAAAGATAATGTCTATGCTCTTTTTTGGATGATAGCTCTCAGGTACTCCAATAATTATTCAATTCTGTCTCCTGGATCTGTTTTCAGGTCAGTTGTTTTCCCTTCTATTTTTTCATTCTTTTAGGTTTGTTTTATTACTTCTTGATTTCTCATGAAGTTATTAGTTTCCATTTACTCTGATCTAAATTTTAAGGAATTATTGTCTTCAGTGAACTTTTGGAATTCCTTTTCCATTTGGCCAATTCTGCTTTTCCAGGCATTCTTCTCCTCATTAGCTTTTAGCACCTCTTTTGCTATTTGGGTTAATCTATTTTAAAGAAGTTATTCTCATCAGCATTTTTTTTAGTCTTCTTTAGCAAGCTGTTGAGTCATTTTTCATGATTTTCCTGCATCACTCTCTTTTTTCCCAATTTTTCTTCTCTTCCTACTTGATTTTCAAAATTCTTTCTGAGTTCTTTCATAGCCTGAGATCATTTTACATTTTTTCTTGGAGGCTTTGGATGTAGGAGTCCTGACCTTGCTGTCTTCCTTCAGTGGTGTGCTTTGATCTTCTTCGTTGTAAGAAAATACATTTTCACCAAGAAAGTAACCTTCTATCATCTTATTTTCCCTCATCTTGCTCATTTTCTCCATCAATTACTTGATTTCTGAGCTCCTTATTAAGTGGAGGGTACACTGTCCCAAGTTTCAGGGACTTTGTCCAGCTACTTTTAGATATAATTCTAGGGGCCTGTAAATTTTCAGCTCCTCCAAAGTGGTATGATCAAAGGAGAGGTGTTTATTCCTCTCCTTACTTGCACTCTAATCTGTGAGCAGCCACAAGCACTTTTTTACCCTGGATCTGCAAGCAGAATTCCCTGTCCACAGCCACTACCAGAACACCTCCTTGCCCCAGGACCACCACTCAGGATTGTGACCCAGATCAACCACTTCATTCGCCTATCACCTGTAGGCCTAAAGCTCCAAGAAGCAGCTGACTGTTGTAGCAGTGGCTACCACCACCCTGGGGCTGGGGCTGGGGCTGTGTCTGGGGCTGCACCACATGCCTCTCTCACTCAGGTAACAGAGCTATCCCACTGACTTTTGAAGTTGTCTTTGGTATTTGTAGGTTGAAATGTCTGAAAACTGCAGTGCAGTGATTCAGCATCCTAAGGCCTGCTCCAGTCTTGTTTTTTCAGTTGCGGACTACTCTGGGCTCTGCACTGCTCTGAGCCCAGTGCAATAGATCCCTCCTCTTGGCCTTCCAGATTGTCTTGGGCTAGAAATCTATTTCACTCTGTCTTTTTTGGCTTCTACTGTACTAGAATTTGTTCAGTCATTTTTTACAGGTATTTTTAGGGGTTTGGGTGGAGAGTTCAGGCAGGTCCCTGCTTCTACTCCACAATTTTTTCTTGTGATTTTCTTGCATCACTCTCATTTCTCTTCCTATTTTTCCTCTACCTCTCTTTCTTGATTTTCCAAATCTTTTTTGAGCTCTTCCCTGACTTGAGACCAATTTACATTTTTCTTAGAGTCTTTGAATGTAAGAGCTTTGACTTTATGTTCTTCTGAGTGTATGTTTTGATCTTCCTTGTCACAATAGCTTTCTATAGTCAGATTTCCCCCATTGTTTGCTAATTTGCCCAGCCTATTACTTGACTTTTAATTGTTTCTCAAAGTAGGGCTCTGCTTTCAGGTTGTAGGGCGCACTGTCCCTAGCTTGGGGGGTTTTTTGCAGCTGTCTTCATAGATACTTCTTGGGACCTGTAAGCTTTCAGTTCTTCAAAGGTGGTGTGATCTAAGACAAGATGTTTACTATTTTCCCGGCCTGTGCTCTGCTCTGTGAGTGACCATAAATACTTTTTTCTGCCTTGGAAGGGTGAGGAGGGTCCCTCTTCCACTCTGACCACAAGCTCTCCTACACTAATGTTTCGCCTTGTCCTAGGAATACCACCCAGAATTAGGACCCAGATATGAGTATGGGAAAAACAACAGAGTCCTGCCTCAGTATTATCAAAAAGACCTCTGTAATCTCCTTCTGACCAGTTGTTCAACCACCTTATGCTTATGAACTGAGAGCTCTAGAAGTAACCACTACCGCTGCCACTGCTACTTTTGATTCAATCACTCCCTAGGCCTACTTCTGATTTGTTGGGACTGGGGCTGTGCTGGCACTGACTGCACTAGACTGTGTTCCATTATCACCCAGGTATGGCAGCCCTCTCCTGCCGACATTCTAAGTTGCCTCTGACATTTATCGTCTAAGTCTGGAAACCACCGATGCTGCCAGTGATTCAGTCATCCTGAGGCCTGCTCTAAGTTTTCTGGGGCCAGGTCTGCCAGTAATGGACTGTGCTTCTCTCTCACTCTGGTACAACAGACCTTGCCTGCTCACCTTACAACTTGTCTTGGGCTGGAAATTTGTTTTACCCTCTGTGTTTATGGGTTCTTCTGCTCTAGAATTTCTTTAGAGTCATTTAGAGTATTTGGAGGGGGTAGGGGGAGAGCTCAGGTGAGTCCTTGCTTTTACTCTGCCATCTTGGCTCCAGCTTTGCCATTCTAATTTTCAAGGAATTTGTTGCTTGAGCAAAGTTTTGTACTTCTTACTCCTAGATGCTATTTCACTTTCCAATTCTTTCTTCCACAGTTCTCACTTCTTTCTCAGTATATTTCCCTTTAGTGTTCTAACTTAATTTATAAAAATGTGTTTGCATCTCTTTTTAACTCTTGCTTCATCTCTTCCAGGAATTCAAATTGAACTTGTGCCCAAGCTCTATTTTTCTTTGAGACTTGGTTTGTTGATGTTTTAGAATCATTCTCTTCTTCTTGGTTTGTATTTTTCATCTCCATGTCACAATCATTACATTTTATGGAGATATTTCTTATTTGTTTTTTTGCTCATTCTTCCAGGCTAGTTTTTTACTTTGAATTTTATGTTAGTGCAGATCGTGTGCACTTCTGAAGGGAACTCATCCTCCTGCTGCATTCTTGGGATATTGAGTGTTGTGTTATTTCAGGATCTAAGGGAACATGTGGTGCTCCCAGAGTGGTCTTATCAAGGGACCTCCTGCCTTGCTATTCTGGACTCTACAAGTTCCTGAGCTGGGCACGGGTTTAAGCAACATTCATATTGGTTTGCCCAGTTTGAACTTCCAGTAAATTGTTGCTAAACTCAATCACTATCAGGCAGCTAGAAAGCTCTGCAGGTTCAGTGTAACATAACTGTAGTTTCTCCTTTGGTCTGAGATTACCACCCTGGCTATTCTGCTCCAGACTTCAGACTGGGCTATAGACTGGAACTAAAACTCCATTCTAGTCCTGGACAATGAACCTCTCAGCCACTGTTTGTTTCTGAAAATTTTCTTCTCTCACTACACAGCTTAGATCCAATGACCACCTCTCACTCTGGAGTGCCTCCCCTAGGCATAGGTCTGCCCTGACTCTCCTTAGTCTGTCCTTGCTCTGTGACACAGTACTTAATTCTGAGCAACAGAGCTTCCAGTTGGCACCTTTTCCTTAACCATATACAAATTTAGTCTCCTCTTTACTGGGTACAGGACCTCTTTTTGCCCTGGCTCACAGTCTCTCCTTTGGTTTGAAATGATCTGCTTTATCATTCCTGTCTAAATCATGTCCTGAATATCCAGAGATTTCTCTGTCTGTCTCCTTGTGCCAACCTGGGTTGGGAAAAAATGACTCTGGGGTTTTTATTCTTGGATTTCTTGATCAGGATTTGGTCTGGTACATTTTCTCAAGATTTATTTAAAGGAGTTGTGTGAAGGAGAAAGAAAAGGGAGAACTTGCTGAACGTTTTCCTGCTACTTTATCATCTCTAAATTATTCTCATTCCATATTTTTACCGGTGATTTCATTATACATATGCTGAATAAACATGTAGATGACACAAAATGATAGCTAACACCTTGGATTGTAGGATCAAATGTTCTTGATAAGCTAGACAGGAAGCTGTCAAGATGAAACCGCAAGTATAAACATAAACATAAAGCATTGTAATGAGGTAAAAAAAACTGGATAGGTACAGGATGGTGAAGACAAGGCTAGAAAGCAGAATATATAGTGTGCTATGCTAGCTATTAAAGTTAATGTAGTAGTAGTAATAGAAATATAGTGTACAGGAGAGTTGACATAGTCCTGCTATGTTCTGTCAAAATAGATTATTCTGTGTCCCCATTTCTAACCCTAACCATGTCATAGAAAGTTTCTTCACAAGCTAAAATTTATCTAAAAAACAAAATACTCAGAAGACCAGAACCTATGCTATGTGAGAATTGATTCAATGAATTTGATTATTTAGTCCAGAGAAGAAAAACAGAAAAGATATTTAAGGAGAATATGATAGCTATTAACATATCTGAAGCAATGTCATGTGGAAGAGAGAAAGAACTTCTTTAATTGACTGTGAGGATAGAATTAGGAGCAATAAGTAGAAGTTATGGAAAGGTAGATTTCACTTCAATATAAGGAAGAATTTTTCCTATAATTAGATTTATTTAAAATCAGAATAAATTGCTCTAAAATGTAATCATTATCCCAATCATTGGAAAGTTGAAATGGAGGGTTAAACGATTACCTGTCAGAATTTTGTACCTTTTTTGGGTCATTATTAATGGGAATTATTCTGAAGTATATTAAGCACCTCCTTACTAGGGATAGGGACAAGTATGAACAAAAATATTTTTGTGGGCATATTAATACTAATATGTCAATAGCCCTTTAGGGGTTACAAAACTTTTCCTTCACCAAAATAATAATGTTTTGTATTGTGCACATTATTATCCCCATTTCTTAGATGTGGAAATAGAGTCCCAGAGAGGTAAGTAAAATGGCTTGCCTAGGGTTAGTCAGATACCAAAAATCAAGGTGGGACACGAATGTAAATATTCTTTAAAGACAAAACTGCTTTTTTGGGGGTCATTATTAATGGGAATTGTTCTGAAGTATATTAAGCACCTCCTTACTATTGCTGTCCAGAAAATCTTATGATATGGAGAGCTTCGTTTTTGTCCATTCATCAAGGCATGTTCCTTTATCCTTCCTGGCATATTCTC
The DNA here is from genome assembly GCF_028372415.1 of Notamacropus eugenii. Lineage (NCBI taxonomy): Eukaryota > Metazoa > Chordata > Mammalia > Diprotodontia > Macropodidae > Notamacropus > Notamacropus eugenii. The sequence continues at coordinate 41,364,299 of NC_092878.1, read as the reverse complement.
CCTTCTGTCCTGTTTATTCTTTGTACTAGTTGTGTAAACTCAAATAGAAATGGGGACCACAAAACCATAATAAGGATACCTGTGGGCTATCTATTGATTTAGTTTTATAAAGTAACTTATATTTTTGGTTTTTGCTAGTTTTACTTCTTTTATTAAAGAAGTTATATTTTAAACTGGTTTGGACTACACTTGACAGTGGTACTGGCTATATGCTAACCCTCCAGAGCACATGTTTAACACTTTTGTTCTGGACCATCCTCCTGTCCCTAACAATCTTTTATAACTGAAGGCTTCCCATTTCGTAAATTGTGATGTCCAATGCAGGGAAACCAATCAGACAAGACTTCCTCCCTCATTTTTAAAACTCCTGAACCATCTGGATCCCACAGATACCCTTATAGACAGAGTAAAGAAGGACTCAAGAGTTCTAGTGAAGAGAGGTCAGAGCTAAGATGTCAGAGAAAAGACAGGGACTTACCTTAGCTCTCCCCAAACTCCTCCAAACAACTTTAAATAATGCCTCAAAACAAATTCTGTAGAAGAACTCCCAGAAGAATTGGATGAAACAATTTTTTAGCTCAAGACGACTTAGAGGGTCTGGAAAGGATTGACAGGAAAGGTTTGTTTCATCAAGATAAAGTGGAGAGCACTCTGAAGCAGCACATGCCTTGTTCCAACAAACCAGTAGTAGGTCTTGGTGGGAATCAAATCAGGAATGGTGATTCTCAGACTGCTCAGCCTCCAGACAGTAAGGGGGTTGGGGGGTTAGACAACTGGTCAGAAGAAGATTTTCCCAAAAAACCTCCTTAAAAAGTAGAATTAACTAAATGAAAAAGGATGTATAAAAATTTACTAAAGAAAATCATACTTAAAAATAATAATAGGGCAAATAGAAGCTAATGACTTTATGAGACATCAGGAAACATAAAACAAAATCAAAAGAATGAAAAGAGAGAAGAAAATGTAAAATATCTCACTGGAAAGACAACTAAACTAGAAAATAGATAGGAGAGATAATTTAAGAATTATTGGATTCCATGAAAGTCATGATAAAAAAAGAACTTAGGTATCATATTTCAAGAAGTCATCAAGGTAAACTGCCCTAATATTACCAGAGAATAAAATAGAAATAGAAAAAAAAAATCCATCAAGCACTTCCTAGAAGAGATCCCAAAATTAAAACTTCCAGGAATATTTTAGCCAAATTCCAGAGCTCAAGAGAGAGAGAGGGGAGAAAATAATGTAAGCAGCCAGTGAAAACAAAAAGAAACAATTCAAATATCATAGAGCCCCAGGTAGGATAACATAAGATTTAGCAATTTCTACATTAAAGGATCAGAGGGCTTGGAATATGATATTCCAGAGGGCACAAAAGCTAGAATTACAACCAAGAATCAGCTACAGCCAAATGTAATTTAATTCTTCTTGGGGAAAAAAAAAACATGGATATACAATGAAATAGGGGACTTTCAAGCATTCCTGATGAAAAGACCAGAATTGAATAGGAAATTTGACTTTCAAATACAAAAAACAAGAGTAACATAACATGGTAAATAGGAAAGAGAAGTTCTAAGGGATTCAATAACTTTAAACTGCTTATATTCTTACAAGGGAAAATGATACTTGTAACTCATAAAAGCCTTCTCATTCTTAGGGCAGTTGGAAGGCACATACATAGACAGGGGGCATGGGTACAGATTGAAAATGATGGGATAATTATCTAAGACAAAAAATTAAGGATTTAGAAAGAAGAATGCACTGAGAGAAGGAGAAAGGGAGAGGTAAAATGTAGTAAATTATCTGACATGAAATAAGTGCAAAATAACTTGTATTGTGAAGGGAAAGACAGGAGAGGGGAAAGGAGGGGAAGTATTTTAATACTACTTTCTTCAGAATTGTTTGTGTTCATCCTTTGTTGCCAAAGAAGACCGTACCATCAGAGAAATGATGATATGACTTGCACTTGACTTTGTTTTGAGTGAGGGAGGGTTGTGCAGGTCACCAGCCTCACTTCTCCTCCAGAGCCATCTGAATCCAGTGACCAGATATTCATTAGGATGACTGGAGATGATCTAGGATGCACTGGGAGATCTTGGCCTTTTAAGGCTAGGCCTTTTGACATACTCACTTTGATGGATGTAATGCCCTTTGAGAGAGGAGAGGAGAGAGGAGGAGAGCAGAGGAGAGGAGAGGACAGAAACTGGTCAGTAAAACCTAAGTCAACTGGGCATCTTTTGGCCACCCAAATTTACCTTCCTTTGGAGAGGAGAAGGAAGTGGGGGGCAGACAGGAGAGGAGGAGCTGAGTCACCTAGCTAGCTGGGTCACCATTCAGCCAGCTGCATCTACTCACAGGATTGTGTTTGTCCTTCATTGCCATCAGAAGACCATGCCATCAGAGACTTGCACTTGATTGTGTTTTGAGTGAGGGAGGGCTGTGCAGGTCTTCAGAATTATTCAAAGAAGGAATAACATACACACTCAGTTGGGTATACAAATCTATCTTACTCTACAAAAAATGAAGGGAAGGACATAAGAGAAGCGTGGGGGGCTGATAGAAGGAAAGGCAGGGGTAGAGGTAAAAGTCAGAAACAAAACACTTGAAAAAGAACAGGGTGAAAGGAAAGAGGGAAAGAGGGAGGGAGGGAGGGGGGCAGAGAGAGAGAGAGAGAGAAAGACAGAGAGAGAGAGAGACAGAGAGAGAGACAGAGAGGATAAATGGGGCAGGGACAAAGAGGATGGAGGGAAATAGTAATTGTAACTGTAAAACTTTACAGTGAGTTTTTTCTGATAAAGATCTCTTTTCTCAAATATATAGAGAACTGAGTAAAATTTATAGAAATAAAAGTCATTCATCAATTTATAAATGGTTGAAGTATATGAACAGACAGTTTTCAAAGTAATCAAAGACATCTTTTCATTACCTTACTTATCCTATTTTGAAAATATAAGTGCAAGCATAAGTGTATGATGAAACTGCCCTCATTTCAAAATGTCAGCTACTGATTCCATGTGGAAATGATAGATGTTGCTTTAGTGTCCTTCCATTTCTGCCTTTCTTTTTGCTTGCACATTACGTTGAGTGTTTCCATTTAAACCATATGGCCATGACTTAAATGTATCAAACAAAATGGGTTATTACCTTTATTTCACATTTTTTCAATTTTTTTGAGGTTGTTCTCTCATTTCTTTCTCCCAAATAATTTTTTTAAAGAAACAAAAACCTGATGTTTGTTTAAAAAATATGCATGGTCAAGTAAAACAAATTCATACTTTAGTCATGTGCAAACACTGACTGCCCTTTAGTTCTTCTGTGAAGCCCCTTTAAGGCCAAGCACTGAACCGCAAACTCTACCTCAGTCAACAGAGCATACTTTTTCTTCTTCTCTCATGACCATTATTGTGAGTACCTGTAATGTCACTATGCTAGAATATAATAATTTCTGTCTTTACAGATCATCTGTAAGTTGAGATGAACATTTTTTACATTTATTAATATCTTTTTACCTCATCATATAAAGCCCTGGGATGTTCTCAAATGTATCCCAACAATGAATAATATACATAAATTAAAAGTAAAACAACGTAAAAGAATGATCGTGACTAATAGAATATATTCTTTTAAATTTCCATGCTTCTTATCTGTTAAATGAAACGTCAGGTGTATGAGTGATGAGTGAGTATCAGCACTCTCCACTGGTTTTCGTTTGAGTTCAATTGCTATTTAAATGTATCATTATGTTCATAGTTTTTAGTACTTTGTGTATGTTGTTCCTTTGGTTCTGATTAGTACACTGCATGTTGCTTCATGAAAAGATATCTGTATTTACTTGAATTCTATATTCATCACTGGGGGCAGCTAGGTGGTGCAGTGGATAGAGCACCAGTGCAAGAGTCAGGAGGACCTGAGTTCAAATGTCACTTCAGACACTTGACACTCACTAGCTGTGTGTCCTTGGGCAAGTCACTTAACCCCAATTGCCTCATCCTGGGTCATCTCTAGTCATCCTGATGAATATCTGGTCACTGGATTCAGATCACTCTGGAGGAAAAGTAAGACTCGTGACCTGCACAGCCCTCCCTCACTCAAAAACAAAAGTCAAGTGCAAGTCATATCATTATTTCTCTGATGGCATGGTCTTCTTCAGGAATAAAGGATGAACACATGCATATTCATCATTGCTTGTGATATAGGCATATTATATTATATTCATATGTGATCATTTGTTCAATCATTTCCCAACGGTTGGGCACACACAACTTGTTTCTAAGTTTTTGTATCATGAATAGTGTTACTATGGATATTTGCTTATAGATAAATTATTTTTTTTTATTTTTCATAACCACCTTGAAATATAAAACCAATAGTGGGATTGCAGGGTCAAAAGATAGGAATAATTATGGAATTCTTCTTCCATGATTGTAAATTTGTATTTCGAAAGGTTAGACCAAGTAACACTTACATTAGGAATGTATTACTGTTGCTATTTTCTTACATCCCTACAAATATTCTATTTTTTCCAACTGTTACCACATTTACCAATTTGAGGATGTAGTATCTCAGAAATATTTAGTTTCTATTGCTTCGTTGGTTGACAAGTTTGATCACTTTCTCATTGGCTCATGTAAGTTTGTTACTTTTTTAATGAGAAAAGTGCTTATATTTTAGCCACGTAACTATTGGTTAATGGTTCTCTTGCATATATGTGTCCATTATCTTTGATTCTGAATGAAAGATTTTTATTAGGGTTATTTGTGCCAACCTTCTCCCATGTATAGCTTCCCCCGCCCCCCCCATTCTACCTGAATTATTTTATTTATGTACAACTTACTTGATGTAAGGAAAGGGGCGGGAAGTTGTGATTCCACTGCTCAGCTCAGTTATTTTAGTTACAGAATATAGTCACACATAATGAGGTTTTAATGTGTAAACTCTACAATATCATTAGAAATCTAAGTAGGGATTAATTTTCCCTTTTCATTAAATACCCCATAATATTTTGTGCTTTGCTATTCTGATATTGCTCCATTCCTTAATGCCCACAGGGTATATTAAACATTTAGGAAAGTTTGCTCCTAAATTGTAGGTAGTGTAGATCTATTCTTTCCTCCAATCTGGCTGCCTCTTCCCCCTGCCCCCCATCATTTCTTGAAATTTTCATTCATTTAGTTGTGCTTTGGCTGCTCTTCTCTAATTCTCACCTCTTCAACTATTGATATCTAGCTTCTTTGTATTAACTACCCTGCTTTGTGTAACCTAATATACAATGGTTGCTAAGGAATTATGTATTAAATAAAGTCAAATATATTCTTTGCCTTCAAAATGTGTAGTTTATGGAGAACTAGGTTTCATTAAGTTTGAAAGTCTTTTCTGTTGCTTTTTCTCTGATATCTGTACAATATACAGAGTTCTCATATCAATCTATGAAAAGTATTGTTAGATTTGATATAGATAATGATTAATAACCTAAAGTCATAATCTACAATTAAAAAAAACAACAAAATGAGAAAAAAGATTATCAATAATTGTATCACCAAGGCAATAGTCACAGTACTGGTGGTGACTATGAATATGCCAGTGTATTTCTCAATCACAAAATATAAAAAACTCTCCATATAAAAGGCAGAGAAAAAACATTTATTTAGACATCAGAAAGCCAAATCCCAGAACCAGAAAGCAAAATCTGTCATGGTGACCAAGATGTTAAGAAACATGATCACAGCAGAGGGCAAAGTCCTCAAACCTCCCTTCCCACAGCCAGGGCCTTCTCTATCAATGGCTACAATGTATCAGTCTCAAACCTCCCCTCCCTCATCCAGGGCCTTCTCACCATCAACTGTCACAATGTCTCAGTTGGCCTGTGTCAATTGCTTGCACTTTTTCCCTTCTGACCTGACCCCACTCACTCACTTCCTCCTGGTTCTGCTCCACCCCTCCTGCTCTGCCTCTTCAGCAAGCTCCTCCTACCACATGTGACTCACGCTTCCAGGCAATTTAAGCCTGTCATATGGGCCTATTAATTAATTTCTATTTTAAATTAATATTATGATAATTCTTATTTCTCTTGGGGCTTTCCATGATCTCTAATGTCCTAAAAGGCAGCTCGCAATTAGAGTTGGGAAGCAGGCTGGCAACAAGCCTTAATGAAGTATTTCCTGCTGTCTGGACACTGTGCTAAACACTGGAAATACAAACATAAGTAAAAATGAAAGCCAGTCCCTGATCTCATGGAGCTTACATTTTAATGAGGGAAGAGAATACAGAAAAGGGAGATAAAAATCAAGGACTAAGGGGTTGTTTGTCATAAGGTATAAAGTATAAAGGATGGCTAGACCAAGCCCTTCCTCAAAAATGAAATTCTCTCACCAATGGGAGAAAAAGGCCATAGGCATGTTCCTGCTTGAGAAAGTACCACACACTGTGAAAAGGTCCAGGGTGAGAAGACAGCTGAACAATGATGCTCAATTCTGGAGAGCCAAAGGCAGAGCTCGGAACAGAAACTGGTTCAGTTCACTGCCTTCTTCAGAAAACCCTGAATAGTGAAGAGTCTTATTACTTGATAATCCAGCTTTTCAACATCTCTTTAGTACCCCACCCCCTTTCCCACACTTTCAGTCCTGCTCCCTTTAAACCTAGTGCAGGAGAGGTGGTAAACACATCCAGATACCTTTAGGGACTGATTAACCCATGAAATGAAAGAGGAATGGACCTATCAACTAATCAAATTAGAAAGAGATGGTTACATAAACCATTTCCTCCTTCATCCCCTTACCTATGCTGTTAAAGTGATTTTATTTATTTGCAGTCTTTTTATAAAAAAAAAAAAATCTTTGGCACAAATTGGGATCTACATACATTCCTGCCAATCAATGAAGCAAGGGACATAATGTTATCACTAACTAATTTGGCATATCAAAGAAGGTTGAATTACACAGAACCTTCAATTTTTGTTTTTGCCTTGTGCAGATTGCCTTCAGAACTCCCTTTAAGTTGTTGCCCTGTACACTTCCCCCACCCCTTACAACATCAGTATGAGTTCTTTCCATCATACAAAGGAAATAAGCAACTAAACAAGCAAAGAAAAAAACAACTGTATGCATTGACTACTTCAGACATGGGCTACTGGCACATCTACTTTGAGCCCTGCTGTGACTGATAAGCTGCTATTGGCACTCTCTATCTCTCTCTTTTCTTTCTTATTTGTAGTAGTCAGACATTTTCTTTTTAAAGGCTTATTTCTCCTTGCTAACTTTTCCATCACTTCATCCATATCCAAATGTAATAGGTTATTATTGGTGTGGTGGTAGATGCGATGTGAGAAAGGTACATTTGCCAACCATTCTAACTCTTCTTGGCTTAAACTACTATTTTCCCACAGGATTGTCTCAAACCCTCTCCCCAATTATGACCCCTCGAACTCACATAATTTAACTATTAATTTCTTTGTGGTTTATTAGCACAGATAATGTAGAGAACTGAAATAAATGATAAGGTAACGCTTCAAATAGCAGGCTGCAACAACATGGAAGTGTGGGTTGATTTCTTCCTTTCTTAGTATCCTCCTTCCTGTTGGTCACAAAAAGAAAGAAGAGAAGAAAATCTTACCAGGGAAGATCTGTAAAAAAATAGTTGGAGCTTGCTCAGATCCTTTTGAGACAACTTGGGAAGAAAGAAGCATGGGATTAGATTTCTACTTGACATCACTGAAAGCAGCTGCTAGTTTTGCCCCAATCAGGGCCCAAAAGCTTTCCTGGGTTCACCCATGCTCTACTTCCTTTAACTGCTGCCAGGTGATTTTTCCTCATGGTTAACACTACTCATCTGCTCTTTGTCTGGCACCCTTCAAGATCTCTCTGCAAAGAGCTATGAGTTTTACTTTGTATCCCCTTCTGAAGGAGCAGGAGATATCTTCCCTATTCCTACTTCATGGCAGAAGTCTGGAAGCCAAGATGACTTTCCTTCTTCATTTTCCACTTAAGGATGCAGAACAAAAACAAACAAAAAGAATTCCAACAACATGGGAGAAGAAGCCTCCAAAGGTAATTGAAAATAGAAGCTTAGAAATGTTGGGGGTGGTGGTGGGGGCAATAAGTATATGTGCTCACATTTGCCAGCATCCTGAAGTATCTGTGATTTTGTTTTTCCTCTGTTCCCCTTAACGTTTTTGTTATTGTTCAGTCATTCAGTCATGTCCAACTTTGTTGTGACCACAGCTTTCCTCCACTACTTCCCAAAGTCTGATCAATCTCATGTTCATTGCTGTATCGCCATGGCCACATTCATAGCACTGGTGGTGACTGTGAATATGGCAGAGTAGTTCTCAATTGTAAAATATAAAAGACTCTCATATAGAAGGCAGAAGAAAAGCATTTATTGAAACACCAGAAAGCTAAATCCCAGAACCAGAAAGTAAAATCTGTAATGGTGACCAAGAAGTTAATAAACACGATCACGGCACGGAGCAAAGCCATTCCCAAGTCTCCCCTCCCTTTGCCTGGGCCTTCTCACAAGCAAACACTCACGAGCCTGAGGTTTGCCTCACCTGCCTACTTCCTTTATCCTCTGTTGCAAAGGTGCTCACTCACTTCCTCCCAGTTGGGCTCCATCCTTCCTATTCTGCCTGTTCAGCAAGTTCTTCCCACCACATATATCTTGGACTTCAAGATGATTTAAGCAGGTCACATGGATCTTTTAATGAATGAGAAAATCTTTCCATTTAAATCGCCATTACAATTGCTTCCATGACATTATCTATCCATCTCATTCTCTGCCATTCTCTTCTCTCTTTGTTACCTGCCCACTTATATAAAATATATATATACACAAATTCATATGTGCACATATACACATATATATGTATATTTGCATATGCATTTATGTATATGTAACGCTACGTATACACACATGAATATATGTGTTGTCTCTCTCTGTCTGGGGTTCTTTGAAATTATAAGATTCAGTGATTTACTTCTAATCTTTCTGTGTCACATTGCAAAATATCGATTTCTGTTCAGGAATTCTCCCTCATCTTATTAATATATGTATTAGTAATATACATAGTGATAATATATAAATATGTGTACATATACACACATATATATACACATATACATATATTTATATATACATACCCACATATAAATATGTAGTACATGCATATATAAATATATGTATATGTGTGTATATATGTGTGTATATGTGTATATATATGTATATAGACATAGACATATTCAATAGATCACTAATTTTTAGATTTGGAAAGAAATCCAGATATAAATATATGCACACATATTTGCATATATACACCCAAATATATGTAAAAATTATATGCATACAAGTCTAAGCATTGAATGAAAGAACATATGGATAAATGTAGACATTTTCCAATGTGACACAGAATAAAAGTTTGGAGGTAAATCACTGAATCTTGGAGTTGGGAAGAAACCCAGATGTCTTAAATTCTAACCCATACCTGAAACATGAATCTTCTCTCTAAGATCCTTTAAAAATTGTTATACTACCTTCAGTACTAGAGAATGTTATCCCTTACATCTAGTTGAAATTTACCTTCCTGCATTTTCCACAAACTAGTATATGTTCTTTCCTCTGAATCCAAATAGAAAATAGCAGTGTGATACAAGAGAAAAATTAACACCTCTGCAATCAGAAAAGCTGGGTTACTGATGCTACTCTGATACTACTTATGTAACTTTGGGAGAGTTTCTCAACTTTCCTGGGCTTTAGTTTTTTCCCCTATAAAATGAGAGTTAGATTAGATGGCTTCAATGGCCCCTCCCAATGCTAGATCTCTCCAATTATCTAATCCATTTTCCATATCACATCATCAAATATATGAAGATAGAAATAATGTCATTCCCCTCCATCTTATCTTTTCCATTATAAATGTACATAGTTCCTTCACCCAATTATTATAATATATGGCTTCGAGTATATTTGTCCTCACAGAAACTCTGAGCTGGAAGGAACCTTGCTAGTCATCCAATCTAACCCACATTGGAATAAACTTTTCTTTACAATATCTAACTTTTACTTAAAGATACACAGTTAAAACTTACTATATCATTAAGCATTCCATTCTACTTTTGGAGAGCTCTACTTATTAGGAAGTTTTCCACCCATAAAGATGAAAACTTACCTATATTCATTCAGTAAAGATATAAGCAGGAGATAAGAATGAAGGCTGTTTCATGTTTATCTTTGTAGACTCAGAGTTTTGCCTGTTTGGCCCATAATAGTAGCTTAACAGATTTTTGTTGAATTGGAACATATACATACCAGCACAGCTTCATGGGTCAAGGTGAGTTCACAAAATGATTATATAAACATGATTGCTACCTTAGGTAACTTACCAAAATAGGTTGGGAATTCAGTTACGTACTAATAACTTTGTTATTATTTATACTAAGTATTGGTAAGATAGAAAGTGTACTAAGAGTTGGTATAGGCAAGAAGACTTTGGATTTAGAGTTTAAGAAAGTTGATTTTCAAAAGTAAGAATATACCCATCAACTGGGAATGGCTAAAGATTCTATGGGATATGAATGTAATGGAATACTATGGTGCCACACAACATCCATAATGGAATGGTTTTAGAGAAACCTGCAGAGATTTATATGAACAGATGAAGAGTAATATAATCAGACCTGGAGAATAATTCCTATAATAACAACATTTTAAAGACAAATGACTTTGAAAGCCCTAAGAATTCAAATCAGTGACACGAGGGATCACAACTCCAGAAGACCTATGATCCAGAATAGCTACTCTCGACAAAGTGCTGATTAATTCAAGATATATAAGGAGACATACATTTTTGGCCGTGGTCAATATAACAATTATTTTACTTGATTATGCAACTTGTTGCAATGATTTCCTTGTTTCTTTTTCTTTTAAATGGGTTAGAAGAGAAAATAACTGCACATCAATAGAAAAATAAACTAAGTTTTCTAAAAAATCTCAGCTCTTCTATTTCTCAACTTTGGGACATTAAGATAAGTCACTCCATCCTCTGATCCTCAGTTTCTCCATAAGTGAGGGAACTGCACTAGATATTCTCTAATGTCTATAGGTAACTATCATTCATTAGTGGTACATACTCATATGATGAGAGAAATTCAGGGGAGGAAGAGAACACTCCTGGCTGATATCCAATTTGTGGGTTATTACTTGTCAATGTTCTTTTTAAAAAAATATACTGTTCCCATTACTACCTTGGCACAGTATGATTGGATTGTCATTCCTTCATATTCTTTCTGAACTTAATGTTTCAATCGTGACTATATGATTATTTTGTCTGTTACTCCATCGATACATATTGTTGCCTGTTAACTAAGACTGAGTTATTTTTGGATGACCTATCTAAAGAGAAAAAGAGACACCTCCATTTCCTTTGAAAAATTTCCACCATGTTCTAATGAGGGTAACCTACCACATCTTTGGGACATCCACGTTAAATTAAAAAACAAAAGATACAGTTTTTAATTTTTTAAATATTTTATTATTCTTAATTACATGTAAAATAATTTTAACATGTTTTTCATATTTTGAGTTACAAATTTCATCTCTCCCGCACTCCCCCATTGAGAAGACAAGCCATTTGACATAGATTGTCCATGTATAATTATGCAAAATACATTTCCATGTAAATCATTCTGTGGAAGAAAACACAGGCAAAACAATAAAAAATAGAAAAAAGTATCTTTGATCTGCATTCAGTCTCTACTAGTTCTTTCTCTGGAGATGGCCAGCATCTTTCATCCTAAATCCAACAGAATTGTCTTGGATGGTATTGCTGAGAATATCTAAACTATTCATACTAGATCATCATAAAATCTTGCTATTACTGTGCACGATGTTCTCTGGGTTCTGTTCATTTCAGTTTGCATGAGTTCATGTCAGTCTTCTAGGTTTTTCTGAGAGCATTCTGTGCATCATTTCTTAAAGCACAATAGTATTCCATCATAATCACAACTACTTGATATTTTTCCATTCCCCAATTGATGGACACCTCCATCCTCCCAATTTCCTGACACCATTAAAAGAGCTGCTATAAATACTTTTGTACAGATAGGTCCTTTTCTTTTTCTTTTCTTTTCTTTTTTTCTTTTTTTTTGTTTTTTAGCTTCTTGGGATATTAACTTAATAGTGGCATTGCTTGGTCAAAAGGTATGAATGATTTTATAGGCCTTTGGGCATAGTTCCAAATTGCTTTCCAGAGTGATTGAATCAGCATACAACTTCACCAACAGCGCATTAATGTTTTAATTTTCCCACATTCCATCCAAAGTTTGTCATTTTTTTGCTGTCATATTATCCAATCTGTCAGGTGTGAGCTAGTAGCTAGGAGTTGTTTTAATTTTCATTTTACTCATCAATAGTGATTTAGAGCATTTTTATGCAAATATAGGTAGTGCTGATTACTTTGAAAACTGCCTGTTCATATACTTTGACTATTTATCAATTGAAGCATGTCTTTTATTTCTGTAAATTTGACTCAGCTTTCCATATATTTGAGAAATGTAGCCTTTTATCAGACAAACTCACTGTAAATATTTTTTCCACAGTAATGATAACCAACTATGTATTTACCTCCTTCCTATTTTACCCTCTTTATCCTTCTGTCTGTCTGTCTGTCTGTCTGTCTCTCTCTCTCTCTCTTTCTCTCCCTCTCTCCCTCTCCCTTTTTACCCTGTTCTTTCTCTAAAATGTTTTGCTTCTGACTTTTACCTTCCCCAAACTATTCTCCCTTCTCTCAGCTCCCCCCTTCTCTTAGGCCCATCCTTTCCTACTTACCTGTATGGTAAGATAAATTTCTAACCCAACTAAGTGTGTGTATTATACCCTCTTTGAGCCAATTCCAATGAGAGTAAGGCTCATGTAATCCACTTCCCGGCTTCCTCATTTTGCTCTCTACTGTAAAATGTTTTCCAGGTCTCTTTTATGTCAGATAATTTGTCCCATTCTACCTTTCATTTTCCTACTTCTCCCCTTCTTTTCTTATCCCTTATTATTCTTATTATTTTTTAGACAATCATGCTGTCACATTCAACTCATATCTCTGCTTTCTATGTCTGTATTCTCCCTCCAACTGTCCTAATAATGATAAAAGTTTTCAGGAATTATAAATATCATTTTCCCATGTAGGAATATAAACAGTTTAATCTTATTGAATCCCTTATGATTTCTCTTTCCTGTTTACCTTTTGGTGTTTGCTTTGTATCTTGTATTTGAAAGTCAAATTTTCGGTTCAGCTCTTGTCTTTTCATCAGAAATATTTGAAAATGCTCTGTCTCATTGAATGTTCATTTCCCCCATGAAAGATTATATTCAGTTTTGCTGTGTTGGTGATTCTTAATTATAATCCTAGCTCTTTTGCTCTCCAGAATATCATATTCTTAGCCTTTTGACTCTTTAATGTAGAAGTTGCTAAATCTAGTGTTATCCTGACTATGGCTCCATAATATTTGAATTGGGGGTGGGGGGAGGGCTGCTTGAAGTATTTTTGTCTCAATCTGGGAGATTTGAAATTTGGCTATAATAATCCAGGGAAATTTCATTTTGAGGTCTCCCTCAGGAGGTGATTGGTGGATTCTTTTAATTTCTATTTTACTCTCAGGTTGTATAATATCAAGAATTTTCCTTGATAATTTTTTCTTTGGATCATGACTTTCAGATAAACCAATAATGTTTAAATGATCTCTTCTGGATCTATTTTCCAGGTCAGTTGTTTTTTCCAATGAGATATTTCACATTTCCTTCCATTTTTTTTTATTCTATTGATTTTGTTAGGTGTATTGATGTCTTATAATATCATTACCTCTCATTTGCCCAATTCTAAGTTTTAAGGGATCATTTTATTCAGTGATCTTTTATATCTCCTTTTTCCATTTGGCCAGTTCTGCTCTTTGAGGAGTTCTCTTCAGTGAATTTTTTTATATCTTTTTTTTTTTCCAATTTGGCCAATTGTGCTTTTTTTTTTTTTAAACAAACAAATACAAAACAAAAAAAGAAAATTATATTGCAATGTACACAGCAGACTCTAAGAGAGGGTTAAATGGAAAAAAAATCCCAATAAATTTCCATTTCAAGAAAACTTATACAATAAATACTACATATTGTTTTAAAAGTTGCCAGCTTTTCTTGGCTTTCTTGTGGATCTTCTTTTGTTCTCTGCTGTGCACTTTTTACTTTACCTTTCCCCCACACCCTAAAGACATACACATATATACACACGTACACTAATGCACAAAATATGTAAGATTATTCTGTACGTATTTCCTCCTATCATTTGTTTCTCTGAAGGTGGATAGAATCTGCTTCCATAAATCCAAGTCTTTCCATGTTTCTCTAAATCAACCAGCTCATCATTTCCTACAAAACAGCAATATTCCAACCCAATCCCTTTTTAAGAGATTGTCTATGAAAGTTTTCCTCAAATTGTCTGCATCTCTTCTGTTCTTGTCTATTTATTTATTTATACAAGAAATTTTCAATTTAAAATAATCAAAATTATCCTCATTACACTTCAACAATTCTCTCACCTTATAATATAGTTTAAGGTCTGACACTACTGAATCTACCTCCTTTATGACTTTTCCCCCTGATTTCTTTGAAATTCCTGACCTTTTGTTCTTCTAAATGAACTTTTTTATTATTTTTCCTAACTCAGTAAATTGTTTTTAGCAATTTAATTGGGATTAGTAATTTAATTTTAGTAATTAATTGAATAAATAGATTAGTTAGGTAAAGCTGCCATTTGAAAATAATATTGGCTTTAGCTATCCACGCACCATAAATATTCCTTCATTTATTTAGGCCTGAATTTATTTGTTTAAAAAGTGTTTTATGTTTATGTTTATATAGTTCCTATTCCATTTTGGCAGATATACATTGGGGTATTTTATACTGTCTAGGTATGTCAGATAGTCTAAAACAAAATTGAATAATATTGCTGACACATGGTGAAATTTCTCTTTTTTTTCAAGTTTGATTAAATCTATTTTAACTTTAACTATGAGATCATGAATCATATCTCTGCTTTTTTTAACATACTAAATTCTACTTTTGTGTTACTTTGTGTGTATCTCTTGTTTTTATATTTTGCTGAAAATAAAATATCATTGCATTGAAATTTTTCATCTGCTCTCTGTCTTAAATTTGTCCCATTCACATTTGAAGCTACAATTACTTGTGTATTTTCTACTTTTGCAGTTTTCCTCATTATCTTTTCAACTGTATTTACCCTATCCTTTCTTACTCCTCTGCTTTACTTCTAGCCACAGCCTTGTCCTACTATTCCTTAACCTACCTACGCCCTAAGAGTCCCTCCCTTATCCTTCACCCCAACCCCATTACCCTCTTTCTGAATTTAGAATACTTTTATGTTCATATATATAGTTTCCTCTTTAACCCAGATCTAATGAAAATAAGGCTCCATCACTACCCACCCTCTCCTAGTAGCTTCGTCTGTATCAGTTTTCCTTTTATGCCTCATTTGTATGAAATAATTATTCCTTTTTATCTCTTCATACATAGTTTTATTTTTTTTAGAATAACCTCATCTTACTCAGGTCAGCCCACACCTTTCTTTCAAACTATCCAAATAATGATGTCAATCATAGGAGTATTGCTAATATTTTCACATATAAGAAGTAAATAATTTTATCTTACTGAGTCCCTTATAATTTGTCTTTAATGTTTACTGTATATTTCTCCTGGATGTCATATGTTGAATTTTCCATTACATTCTGGGTTTTTGTCATAAAAGCCTGAAAGTCTTTGAGTTCATTAAATGTCCATTTTTTCCTCATTCAGGATTATGTATATAACTTTGCTAGGTAAGGTACCCTTGATCATAACCACAACGTTTTTACTCTATGGAATAAAGTATTATTTGGTCCTTCAAAGCAATAGTTGTAGGTGTTGTGTCATCCTTGCTGTAGCTCCATGATATTTAATTTATTTTTTGTTTCTTCCAATATTATCTCCTTAAATGGGAGCTTTGATTCTTGGCTATGATATTCCTGTAAGTTTTCCTCCTATTTTATTTTCTATTTCTACTTTGCCTTCTTATTCTAGGACTTGAGGGCAATCTTCCTAGATAATTTCTTGTAATATTGTATCAAGATTTGTTTTTTATCATAACTTTCATGTAATCCAACTATTCTTATATTATTTCTCCTCAATATGTTCTTCAGATCAATTGTTTGTGTGAGGAGATATTTCACTTTAGCTTCAATTTTTTCATGCTCTTGATTTTGTCTTATGATTTCTTGGTGTCTCACAACATTGTTAGGTTTCCTTTGCCCAATTTTAATTTTCAAGGAAGTATTTTCTTTGTTAAGTTTTTGATTTTTCTGCTTCAAGTTGGTTGACTTTCATCATCTTCTTGATATTTTTCTTTTGGATTGTTGTTATTTTTTTTTCTAATTTTTCCTCAGTCTCTCTTATTTGATTTTAAAGTTCTTTTTAAGTTCTTCCAAGAACTCTTTTTGTGCTTCAAACTATTTGACAGTGTCATTGAAAAAGAGCAACTTTTTTTTAAGTCCCATTATCTTAATATGATTCTGAATCTTCTCTATCCCCACAACAACTCTCTATGATTGGGTTTTTCTCCTTTTGCTTACTTACTTTTCTCCTTTTGCTTACTTAAATAAAAATAAATTTTTATTTATTTATTTTGCTTTGTTTTGTTTTTAGCAGATATAAGAGTAATCCAGTTGTAGTCTCAAGGTATAGGGAATTGTGCTCCAAGCCTCAGGTTCTTCTTAGTGTTATTGTCTGAGGTCTGTCTCAGTGCCCAATCTTAGGCTCTCTTCTTTACACTTAATCCCATCTAGGGCTCCAAGCTACACCATTCAATAAATGATCTTTCTCCCTGTGGTTCCTTAAGTGGCCAAAAATTACAGCTATCCTCTCTGCCCTAGAACTGAAACCAGGGACTCTGCTCTCCTGAAAGTGGCCCTAGCCAACATGGTCCCTGTTCCTTGCCACTGCACTTACCAGATGTATGCTAGCTCCTTTTCCTTGCAATCACAACCCAGCATGCATCTGAGCAGCACAACTGTGCTTGGTGTTCTTCAACAGTGGAATGTCCTTCAATCTTCTCCTACTGAGGTATCAGATCCCCACACTGTCTGCAAGATGAAAAATCCTAAAGCTGAGGCTACTTCTCAACCCAGCTTTCCCTAGGGCTTGTTGTTTGTTGATTCTGCAGAGTCTACCTGGAGGTATGTGCCCTTTGCTCAGGGGTCTAACCTCCATCCCTGAAGGTTGGATGTTTCCTGGGGTCTTTTCAAATTGTCTTAGGAGGACAATTGCTTTACCCTCTGTTTATTTCTGCTTCTCTGAAGTGATATTCTGTCTTTTTTTTTTTTTATTTTTGTGGAGGAAATTTGGAGAGCTGAAAGTTTTCTGACTTTGACATCTTCCCAGAATCCTCTCCCAATTTTGCTTCTCTTTCCATTCTTCTTTTCATTGGATATATGTGCCTGTTTTACCACTTTACTTCTTCTGTTTTTTAAGGTGCTATTTTCTTCAGCATTTTTTATGCCTCCTTTACCAATCTGTTGTCTCTTTTTTCATGATTTTCTTGTATCACTCTCATTTTTGTTCCCATTTTTTCCTCTACTTCTCTTGTTTGATTATAAAAATTCCTTTTGACCTCTTCCATAGCCTGAAACTGATTTTTCTTTGAGGCTTTGGATGTAGGAATTTTGACTTTGTTGTCTTTTGAGTGTGTGTTTTGATCTTCCTTGTCACCAGAGTAACTTTCTATGGTCAGAATTTGTTTTTTTTTTTCCCGTTGTTTGTTCATTTTCTAGCGTATTTCTTGATATTTTATTCTATGCTAATGCAGGGCTCTGCTTCCCAAGTGGAGGGGGCACTGTTCCAAACTTCAGGTTTTGTGTATGTGTGTGTGTGTGTGTGTGTGTGTGTGTGTGTGTGTGTGTGTGTGTGTGTGTGTGTGTTTGTGTGTGTGTGTGTGTGTGTAGCTGTTTTCAGAGGTAATTCTGGGAAACTACAAGTTTTTGGCTCTTCCAAGGTAGTATGATCTAAGGAGAGGTGTGTTTGGTACTGTCCTATAATGTGCACTGGTTTGTAAGTGATTACAAGCTCTCTTTTCAATCTAGGGAACCAAGACCAGAGTCCCTTCTCCCCTGTGGCTTCCAGCTCTGCTGTCCTGGTGTTCCTCTTCACACCGGGACTGTGACCCAGATCCAAATATAGGCAATACAACAGAAGTACTGCCCCTGGAGCTAAGAAAGGGACCACTATAAATCTCCTTTTGACCCACTGTCCAATCTCCTTGCCATCTATGAGTTGAGAGTTCTAGAAACTGTCACTGTTGCCACTGATTCAGTGACCCCATGGCCTGCTCCTGGTTTGCTGGGGCCTGGTCTGTGCTGGTTAGGCCTGCATAGAACTATGCTCCTCTCTCCCCTTTTGACCTTTTTAAACTACCTTTTAAGATGTCTTGGAAAATTGTGTCACTTCAACTCTTTGTGGGTTCTGCCACTCTAGAATTTGTTTAGAGTCATTATTTAAAGGTACTTGGAGGGGTTTGGAGAGAGCTCAGACAAGTCACTGCCTTTACTCTGCCATCTTGGCTCTGTTTCCTCAAGCAGTTGTTAAATTGATCACCAGCTAGTTCAAATAAAAATTACCTTCTGTGGCATCTTTCGCATTTACTTTCTCGTTCAGTCTTAGTTGCTTCAGAACTGTTCCTTATCAGAAGACAGATTCATCTAGCCCAACCCCCTCATCATATGTGTGAAGAATTTCAGATTCACTGAAGTGCTGTGATTTGCCCAGGTCATACAGCAGAAGCCTGACTAGAGGCAGATCCTCTTTCACTCTTCATTTAATGCTCTTTGTATTACATTCTTCTGTTTCATCATCAACCAAATTGGATGCTGTATCCTAACCATAGCATTACCCCATCACCAACCCAATTTCCAATTTCCATGTCATGTAAAAGCTTCAAAATAATGCTGCCTATGTTTGCTTTTGCCATTGAGGCAAAAGAACAGCAAACAAAAAATTAGACTCTGGGTAGGGAAATGCTTCCTGTGGGCAGATAGCAGAGAACGGCAAAGCACCGAGGAGGATAATTATTATCTGCTTCTATTCCAGTCACTACCTGTGTAGCTTGACTTCAGTTTCTGTATCTCCAAAATGGATTCTGGGAAAATCTTCTTAAATTCAGAGGGTGTGGAAGTCAAATTGTTGACTCAGGTAAGCTATTTAAACTGGCAGGTAGTGTGGTATGGTTTATTGCTAAAGACTTGATGGAGTTCAATGCTAATTCTCTCACTAATTTGTAACCTCTGACAAAAGAGGCAGTATGAAGAGAGTGCTGGACTTGGAAACAGTAAGACAAGTTCAAAGCCTTATTCCAAGGCTGACTAGTTATGTGACCCTGGGAAAATAACTTCATCTCTCTGAGTCTTCATCTATAAATTGGGAATGGCAGCTTTAGGATATTCTAGTTAGAGTCAAATGAGATGATAATGTATGGAAACCACTTTGCAGATCTCAGGGTGTTAGATAAAAATCTGATATTATCATGTCCCTTGGAGTCTTAGTTTGTTCTTCTATAAAAATGAGGGGTTTCCAGTAGAAGATATTTATGTTTACTCCCAGTTCTAATATTCCAGGACTCAGGCTACCTTTTTGTAAAACAGATATGGCAACATATTTAAGTGTTGGATGTGAGGATAATGCACACATACATACACATAAGAAGGCATTGGAATAGAGATGCACAATTTGCTCTCTAAAAAATTATATGAACTTCCATACAAATTATACTTAGCAAGACACTTAGCCCACTGGGCCTCAGTTTCTTATAAAATTTCACATAAACACAGCTAGTTCTCTCAAATTTCTATAAAGAATACCAATGCAAATGATTGCTATGTACTCTATAAATATAAATGCTTAATGATAACCATATCCTCTTTCAATAAAATCACATTGATTTCTGCAATGCTTGTATTTAGTGGAAAATAGTTTTTTGGACAGTTTTCTTTCTCTTTCTTCTGGTGAAGGTTTAGGTACATCCTTCCTTCCATCTGAGAAAGTTAACTTGTTAATCAATACTTGACACGCCCAGTCTTTACCTCCTTGAAATGAGGGTAAGACGTCCATTTATTCCAGGTAGACTACAATAAGTAGTAGAAATGTATCTCAGTGCCATTTTTCTTTATATGAAGCATATAATGCTTAGGCTCATATAAAGTAGGTTCCTTAGGGGCATGAATGCCAATCTCCAGGAAGTACTGTGAAACTCAGAGGCAGCCTTGCTATGAATAATAATTCATAAGATCATATAAACCCTCTTGTATGCACTGTGTATTAAATCCCATTTAATATCAGACTGCATAGTCATTTGTAGCAAATTTGAGGAATGTGGAATAGCAGTGGTGAGTCAGGTTTTCATGAAGTCCCTCTCTAAGCCAATAGGAGAGAAGTTTAATGCTATCCATTGCTCCTAAGCTTGCCCTCAACAGTTGCTAATGACAACCCACCAGAAGTCTTAAAGACCTACACATTTTACTGGGGAGTTGGAAACTAAAAAAAATGGTCAAGCAGCTGATCTTTGATCAACCCAGGCTTTTCAGTTGTAAAAACCTCAAGGTAGGTAGGCACTGTGCAAACTGAAAGGCTCAGCTGAGGTGGGAAGCAAAATCTGGCAATAGGTGAGCATTTTTTTCCTTCCTAATTTTGAGAAAGAGACTTCTTTTTAAACATTCTTACGTAGTTACACTAAGATTTATTTTTTCAAGATAAAATGGCACACCAGGTAGATAATCTGGCAATAGAAATTACAGAAGTATGGTTTGCATTAAAGTTTTGTCCTCTACAGCATATTTTTTTGGACAGAAAGATACATATCTTTTGTGATTAGCTATTTTTTTGTAGGAAGAATAAGTCATCCCCTAGGTGATATCATTTTAAGGTACACTGGGAATGCTTCTCAATCCTCAATTAGCTTCTCCAGAGCCATGCTTAAAATTTCACCATTAGTGAAGCACTTTGGGCTATTCATTACTCAGATATTAAGATTCCACAATGGAGAGAAGCTTAGGGTGATGAAATCAACACTTGGATTGGAATGAGAAGACCTCGGCTTGAGTTCCAGTTTTATAACATTATAACATTTTATAACGTTAATTTTAAGACTTTGGGCAAAGCACTGAATTTCTTTGAATCCTTGGAGGGAGTTTATGTGTGAAATAGGGGAAATGATCATATCTATTTCATAGGGTGTTATGAGGGGGATATTAAATTAGACAAAATGCATAAAGTTCTTTGACCCAGGAAAATCCATATTTCTCAGGATTTAGAGTTCGAAGGATCGTTAGAGATTGCCTAGTCTAAATCATTTATTTTATAGATGAAGATACTGAAGATCAGAGAGATGGTGATTGTCTGAAAGTCACACAGGTAGAAAGTAATAGAGGCCGGATGAAAGTCAAAATTCTCTAACCCTAAAGAGATTACAAAACTTTCCATGAAATAAATCATATGACCTTTCATCTCTTGGATATATTTCCTCATAGGAAGGATTTGAGCTAGTCATTCTCCAGTTTCATTTTGGCTCTGTGATTTTCTTAGGGTGAAATACTTCATAAGCTATATTTGGAAGTAACTGTTAGTCCAGAGTCCATTGTGTTTGGAGGAAAGGGGATCGGATAGATTTAGAATACATGGTACTGCCCAAGATGGTGAGGTATCCTGGGCCACTGAGCTGGTGAATGAGGATAATATAAGGGACAGAGAAAACAGGGAGGATAGGAAAAATGGTGTTATGACAGGTTCTAAAGGAGAAAAGAAAGTCACATAAGCCCCCCCAATTTTCCTCACAATTTTACCTCAGGCTAGCCCTCTCCTTCTCCCACATTGGTACTTTCCTCTCCCAGAATTTCCACACAGGACACACATGACTCAGGGACTGTAATTACTCTGGGGCGTTGTTCCATTTGGAGATGGCTGAGCCACAGCTGGAAGGCCATCTGCCCCAAGATACTGACACATTTATGAGCCCTATAACTATTTTGGGGACTCCATTACTACAAAATCTCCTCCAAGGAGAAATGTATTTCATAATACATGCATTTTCACTCTTTTGCTTCTTAATTGTAAAGCAAAGTAAAGAAAACCCATCCCCAGAAATCTGAGGAGACAAATCAGGCTTCCTGAAAGGAAAGGTGAAATCTTGATTTCTGAGTCAAACAAACTTCATTTGCCTTTGCTGTCTCATTATATATAATTTTTAAATCCCTAACAGAAGAATGTCTTTTACTTTAAGTATGATAAAAAAAATCACCTTTGGTACTTGAAAAAGTTATCCATATGTTCTAAAGGAGACAGCGCCATATGACTATTTTTGATGAAGAAATTTTTTTGTGATGGATGGGATGCAAGATGCCAGGGAGAACTGTCTTGTATTTACCTACACAGATCCTAAATGTTCCTTCTGGGGCTCTTTTTAATTGAATTTCCATCTGTCTCACAGGGATGCTGTCTTAGTAGAACATTTAGGAGGAGGGGGAGAGGATTAGGGTACAATTCAGATAATTGAGCCTATAATGATGATTTGTCATGACTTTGCTTTGTAAAACAACAGTCTGGAACCTCCTGCATCACTGCATCATCTTCTACAATGAAGGAGTTTAGAGTGTGGTAAGGAGGAGGAGATAAGAGGCTAAGGTGCATTTGCAGTAACTGCTAAGTTTATATTTAAGGCCAGTTTTAGATTTATTATGTAGATACAGATAAGCCTATCAGACTCAGATCGTGAGTTCAAAAAACTCACTGCCACTTTCAATATTCATTTTAGGATGATGAGGATGATAAGATAATATTGGAAGGGTCTTAGAGATTGTCTAAGGATAAGTTAAAGGAACTAAAATAACTACAAAATCATTCTTCCTTTTTCCTTTCTCCTCCATATTCAATCAAGTCTTATTGATTGCCTCTATGACCTACCTTATATCTGTTCCTTTCTCCTCACATCTTGCCTAGAAAACTGTAATAGCTTCTTATTTGGTCTCCTTGATTTCAGTCTCTCCACTTTCTAAGTTGTAAACTTCAGAAGTAATATTCATAAGTCACAGGTCTGATTGTCACTTCCCTTTTTGAAAACCTTTTATGGATCCCTATTGCCTTTGAAATAATATATAAACTCCTTAGCCTAATGTTTAAGGCTCCATGCAATCTAATTCTAGCCTGTCTTTCTACTCTTGTTTGAAATTATTCTCCTTTCACAAAGAAAAAATACCATTTTGGGCTTTGTTGTGAGGTAGTGCTTCCAAAAATAAGAAAGTAACAGGCCCATCCTATTCTGTCCTCGTCAGATAGCACGTGCAAGACTGGGCTTAGTTCTGGGTTCCATAACTGAGGAAAAACATTGCTAGTCTGGATATCCAGAGGATAACCAGGATGAAGAAAGACTATGAAGTCTATGCCATTGGAAGATA
Source organism: Notamacropus eugenii (assembly GCF_028372415.1). Classification (NCBI taxonomy): domain Eukaryota; kingdom Metazoa; phylum Chordata; class Mammalia; order Diprotodontia; family Macropodidae; genus Notamacropus; species Notamacropus eugenii. The sequence continues at coordinate 41,340,792 of NC_092878.1, read as the reverse complement.
GGTTGGAGGGAACAGGAATGCAAAGTTGGGAGAAGAGAAGATGAAGCATATGCTAGGATTGGAACAAAGGGTGGCATGATATTTGACTTCAGGTATTTGAAGGAATGTCAGGTGGAAGGAGGATTAGATTTATTCCGTTTGAAATTGTAATGAGGCAAAGTCTAGGCTTGATGTGAAGAAAATGCAGCAGTCAAAAAGTATGACCTCACCTCCTTGAAGGTCTTCAGGCAAAGGGTAGATGATCATCTACTGAATATGTTGCAGTGGGAATTCTTTGTTCTAATATTTTGAACTAGGTGCTTGGAGAGGCCCCATTCAGCTGCAAAAATCTGATACCATTTCTTCTGAGTTCCAGTCATGCCTGTTCCCTGAACTGGGATATTCTATTTCCTGTGTTTAGAATGAACTCTCTCCTTATCTCTAACTCTTAAATTTCTCTTTGTCTCTTCAAGGTGAAGCTTAGTAGACATTTTCCTCCTTCATATTACTTTGCATATAACTTGTGTCTGTACATGTCATGGCCCTCCAAGACCATGGAAGTTCCTTGGGGGCTGGACCTGTTCCATTTTTTTTCTATATCCTTAGCACCTGCCACTGTGCTTTGCACATAATAAGTGCTAATAAATATAGATTTCTACCCCTCCTCGTCCCCCCGCCCCACACACACCTTGAATTAGTCTGGAGAAGAAAAGACATAGGGGCAATGTGACAGTAGCCTTCAAGTATTCGAAGGACTAGCTTTTGGAGCAAATAGTCATAGATTTTGAACTGGAAGGGGCCTTAAAATTCATGTAGTTGAAACTCCTAATTTAACAGATGAGGAAACTGAGGCCTGATGAAGTTTAGTCATTTGCACAAGGTAACACAATGACTATTTAGGAAAAGAGAATGGATTCCCATCCTGGTCTTCTGATTTCTGAATCCATTGTGTTCTTTCCACTCTGACACCTGGGAGCTTGTGATTGGCCTATTGTCACATAGTTTGTAAATGTCATATAGTAGGTCAAATTGACTTCTTCCTATCTCCAAGACCACTTTCCACTGGCAATGATACTTTTCTGTATTGTGCCAATTAAAAAGTTCAAGAGACATAATTTCTGGGTAATAAGTCATTTTATCAATAATGTTAGCATTTTAATAAAAGGTCAGTGACACTCTCGAATGTCAAAGACAATAATGGTGGCAGACTCACAGCTTATATACCCTGGGAAGAGAGGTATTCCAGAGAGTGGCAATCAATTCTGATAGGTTAACAATTAATGGAGAATTGATACTATAATGGGGGTCTGGATATATTCTAATGGACTTTGAATATGTCATTTACTTCTGAGTTATCCCTAACCTTTGGCAATCTAAATAATCTATATCCCCCACCCAAGCCTGAACAGAAGACAATGGGCTAGGAGTTTCACTTTAAATTCCTGGGTGGGGCCTGACCAAGGCTGAGTCCAGTTAATTCAGTCTCATTATCAGTAAAGTCCTTCAAGGGACTGAACTTTGAAATGAGGCCTATAGGAAAAAAAAGGGGGGAACTCTGGATAATCATTGGTTATTAATAATCATTTCTTTCAGTATCAGGGATTAAATTTCTTTAGCTGTGCTCCAGAGGTCAATGGGTGGAAATTGAAGAAAGGAAAATTTTAGTTTGAAATAAGGTAAAAAACAAAAACAAAATAAAAACCTTACTAATAAGTAGAATTGTTCAAAAGTAGAATGTTATTCCTTGGGAGACAGGGGCTTCCCTTAACAGGAGATTTTCAATCGGAAGTCAGGAGGCTCCATGTCGAGTACAATGTAGAATGATTTCTTGTTCAGGTATTTGTTGGACTGTAAGGTCCCTTCCTACTCTTGAATTCTGTTATAGCCCAGTCCTTTTATTTCATGGGCTCATTCAGATTAAGTCATTTACCCCAGGCAATGGAGGTAGTGTCAGAACTGGGGCTTAAAGCTGGATAAGATAGATTTAAATTCTTGAAAATTATTCTGGAAGTCTGTGAAATGGTGGGGGTCCTTCAAGACAGACAGACTAACAACTTGAGTAGGGAAGCCAATTAAGAACAACAAGTTATTCTAGTTTCAATGAGAAATCCTGTGATTCAAGCCAGTAATTGCACTGGGGCTTCATGTTTCAGGCTGGGGAATTATTTCCAGTTTATAGTTTACTTAAACCTCTTTCCAAGGATTCCAGATGTTCTATGAGACATTTTGTCATTATTTAGAAGTATGTGAGAAATTTGGTCCTTTTTCAACATGGAAGCAAGGCAAATGCAGTATAACAGACCACTTTCCATGTTACATAGGCTGGGCAAAAATCATTTCTTCAGAATAATCCATAACCCAGAATTTTCTAAAAACATAACATTCCGAATAAAAACAATGTGCATCTAGTCACTATTTATTATTTTGTAATCCACACCATAATGAAAAGGGAATTCCAGCTTTATAACTTCCCTGTTGTTTCTCCTGTAGCTCTTGTGCATGCATGGTTGCTGGTTGCAAATATTTTCTAAGTTTGGACAGCTTATTTTATTTGGCCAAATTTGTCCCCAAAATTACCAATCTAAAAGCATTTACCCAAAACAAGGGGAAGAGGAAATTCAGGGAGGAAAGTCACTCTAAGTAGTAGAGGAGAAAAGGGAAAAAAAGTGTTATTTAAAGAAAACAAATGAAGATAATGAAAACTATCCAGTTCTATTACTGCCTCCAACTAGGTCATCTCTTGCTTTTCATTAGAGAAATATTTTTCCAACATAATTCTTTTTATTATGCAGCTATTCTCTATGTGTCTCTCTACTTCCAGGCTTCTCTTCTTTTCTTTTCTACTTGATCCTTTCTTGTCATTTTCCTAAGACTCTACTATATGTCAATTTCTTTTAATTGCTCCATTTCATATCATAACCCCTCCCCATGATTTCAATCATATTGTCAACTCATTTCACAGAATTTTCCATCAGAAGGAATCAGAGGTTGTAGAGTCCAACACTTCCTTGCCTGAGAATTCCCTCTATGATATTTACCTTCAGTGAAGACCTCAAATGAGGGGGAACCTGCTATCTCCAAAGGCAGCTCCCCTTACCATTGTGTTCTAGGATAGCTCTAAACGTCAGGGAGAATTTCCTTACATAAAGATTAGATCCACTCACATCCATGGCTCCTAGATATTCTCTGTGGGGTATTAAGAACAAATTCAGTCCTTCCTTTGAAAGAGTTAATCATTCAGAGAGTACTCAAAGGAGGTCAATCAGAAGTGACTGAAGCATCTGGGAAATTTTTTCTAATATGTTTTGTTTTGTTCATAACCTGGGTAGATTTTACTTTTATCCTTGTTGAATGATACATTAGGAGATACAACCCAATGTTCTGTACTCTTAGGGGGTATCTATCTATCTATCTATCTATCTATCTATCTATCTATCTATCTATCCATCTTTCATCTATCTATCTCTCCATCTCTCCATCTCTCCATCTCTCATCTATCTATCTACATCTCTACATACAAAAATCACCAAACTGACAAACATGCCATTTATGCTTTCATCAAAACTATTCATAAACAGCACAGTTATGTTGATGTTGATCTCTCAGTGACTTTTTTTTCTTTTGTCATTCAATCAGTTCTGTTGCAGTCTATGGGTGCATTAAATCCTGAAATGCAAGGGTACAGGGCAGGGGTCTGCATCAAAAGCACTCAACCGCTCAAGCATTCTTTCAGTTCAAGTAATGAGTTTATTAAGACACCAGTTGGGTGGGCAAGACTCCCAGTGAGTCTGCTGTATTTGTGATGCCAATACAAGCAGGCCAGATTTTAAGAATCTGTGCATTTGATGAGGCTAAAATTGCTACTTTGATAAAGAAAGACTTTGGGAAGATCTGGATGGGATTAAGAGTGGCATGTAGGTGGGTCAGGTACAGACAATGAAGGCCACAAGGAAAGGACAGTTAAAAGGATTGTTGACTGAGATAGGCTGGGTGCCTCAGGTGAATGCCATGGATCTGGGTTTGGAGGTTGGGTTCCTGAAATTTGTGGGAAAGTTTGGGGCTTTTCCTTTTAGGAGTCCAGTTCAAGTCCCATCCCCTATCATTTCCAAATCACATTTATTCATTTTGTCTAGAAATTCGGCATAGGAGATTTTGTCCAAGTCTTTGCTGAAATCTAAGGAAGCCATATCTGCAAGATTTACCCAGTTTGCCAGTCTAGTAATCTTGTCCATAAAGAAAATGTGATTAGTTTGTTATGATCTGTTTTGTCAAGTTATGTTGACTCTATTTTATTGTTGCTTCCTTTTCACTAATTATCCCTTGCATAATAAGTTATATGTATATACATGTATGCATATATAATATATGACCTTCCTTCCTGAAATATAAATGTGAAATATAAATATATCTAACAAAGTCACTTCCAAAAATCTATAGAATTTTCCCCCAAATAAGGAAACATTTCCCCTTTTCCAGCCTCTACATCATCTTTCCATTTTCCATGCTCTCTCTAAAACTACTAATAATGACTTAATCGCATCTGTTAGTTCATTCAAGGCTGTGGGATGTAGACCCTCTGAGACTTGTGACTTGGAGTTGTCAAGGGCAGTTATGTCCTATTTTCCTCTTTTCCTCTTTAGCTTAGGGTTCGACACCCATTTAACCACTTTTGCTCAGTCATTTCCACTCTAAATATGTGACTTTGAGGTAAAGGAAACAGAAGTGGCATAAGAATTCACTATTTAATCTTTCTCTATGTAGTTTGTTATCATCATTACATACACCCTGTGGCCCAATTCTTTCTTTGATATTCTTTTTTTACCCAAAATAATTTTAAGAAAAGACCTTTTGGCTATGTTTAGCATTCCTTACCAGGCTTAGTTCATTTTGAGCATTAGCACTCTTGACACTGTTTTCATCCTCTCCCATTGTCCTCCAAAATTCAGATATTTTGGAGAAGGAAGTCCTTATGCACCTCACATACTACTCATTCCTTACTTAGATGTCTGAGAACAACAGGCTATGAAGAAAAATTTGCTGGATTCATATTTAATGTGTCTTCACATTTTGAGCCACATGTCCTTTCCTTGTCCTTGTATCTGCCATTGTAACATGCAGAAGTATTACTGCTTTTTAATGCATGCAAAAGGGACAGAACACCAGACTCCAATGCTCTGTGATCTGACATCATGTTGACACTCAATTCAAAGGAGAATGTGTACCAACTGGAAGCAATATAGACTTTTACTACATTTTACAGCATGATTGGCTTCAGTTTATAAACTAATTTAATACACAGTATGGCCTTGCCCCCTTTCTGATCTCTGGAATAGACTACTCTTGGTATATTGTCTGGTTTGATTCTCACTCATGACAATTCACATTAGAGTTCCCTACCCATGTCTTTTGAAAGAGTGCAGTCACTAATTCTCTAATCCTTTCCATCTCCCTCTGAAAGCAAAATTATAGGAACACATGCTATAATCCTCTTCCTTTGTCCCACTAACCCATCTGGGTGGTTAGAACTTCTCAGTTAGAATAAAAGTTCTCAGTTTTCCACTATTGCTCCCAACATGTGTTTCACAAATATGCATCATCATCAAATACTGTCTTCAAAACCTTAGCAACAACAGTCCCAAACAAAGCAAAACATCTTGACTTTCTGACTTTGGTACAAAATTGAACATTTGAATTGAAGAGAGTTCATCAACTTTATTTTGAGGGAAAGAAGAGAGAAGGGGGTGAAATTAGATGTGAGAAAACTGTAGCCATTTGTCAAATCAACAGAATCATGTTTCCAAAGAATTTAATCATTTTCAATTAGGGCTGATTCATCCAAATGGAAAGCAGTTGATACATGTTACATAGAGTTCATGCTCCTCTATGAAAATTTGGGAAGGATTTGTGACTTAGCACAGGGACCTCTTGGAATATAAACTTCCTCTACCAGTTAGAAGGATTTTGACCCGCTTATGATTTAATAGATAAGTCCTGGAGATTTGCCTGAGATACAAGAAAGTGAAGTGACTTATTCAGCTCTAAATAGTGTTAGAGATAGATTTGAATTAGGGTGGTCTGGACTCTAAGTCTAGGGTTCTATCTACCATGATACATTATTTGTATGTTTTGTGTGGGTGTGTGTACATATCTATATTCATATCCATATCTTTATTATCTATATCTATCCCTGAAGATAGGGCAGCTAGGTGGTGCAATGGATAGAGCATCAGTGCAGAAGTCAGGAGGATCTGAGTTCAAATCTCACCTCAGACACTTGACACTCACTATCTGTGTGACCTTGGGCAAGTCACTTAACCCCAATTGCCTCATCCTGCATCATCTCCAGTCATCCTGATGAATATCTGGTCACTGGATTCAGAAGACTCTGGAGGAATAGTGAGGTTGGTGACATGCACATCCCTCCCTCACTCAAAACAAAGTCAAGTGCAAGTCAGGTCATTATTTCCCTGATGGCACGGTCTTCTTTGGCAATGAAGGACAAACACACACATCCATGAAGATATATGAACAGTGAGGGATGGTTGTTGGATATTATGCCTTCCCTCTTCCTCTCCCCCCAATATTTCTTCGACTCTAAGAAAAATATAGCAAGTTTCAATAACCAGTTTATATCTGCTCTCTCTAGTTTACCATCAAACCAAGATATGTTCTGGAACATCTCTAAAGCTGGAAGGTACTTCAAGGATCAGTGAGTCCATTCTCATAATAGGGAGGAGAGAATTCAAGTCAAGAACAGTTTAAGTGACTTGCCCAAGGCCACCAAGTAGTAAACATAAGAGGCAAGATTTGAACCGTGTTCTTCTGAGTCTAGAATCAATTCTCTTCCAACTGTACCATGACTTCTTTAGTATTTGGAAGGCAGAGTGATAAACTGAAAGGAGCTAGGACACTTAGGGCTGAGCTCTGGTCTCATTTTTTACTAGCTATATGAGTCTCAATTTCTTCATTTCTAAAAAGGGCTACCTTCTTTACAAGGTTGCTGTGAGGATTAAATGAAATGATGGATATGTAAGAGCTTAAAGTGTTCATTAAAATTATCATTATTTATCAGCTTGTGCCTCTTCCTTAAAGCTTGAGCACAAAAAGAGACTGAGTAGATTTGATCTGAAACCAAGGAAAAAAATTAAAAGACTGAATTTTCTAATTGAATTTCTGAGTAGGACCCAATCAATATACACATGAAAAAGGTTTGGGGCAAAAGGGAATTAATAGTTGTCTTGCTGTTATTAAGGTTTTCTTTTTTTAAATTTGGAATGCAAAGGGCAGCTTCTCCTTCAGATGATACACATGACGTCACAGATGATGAGGAGATTTTTTTTTTTTATTTAGTGCATACAAAACTATTTAAGATTGAGTAGTGATCTTATGAGTTCTATTTCATATATTTGGCAGCAGGAAAAATCACCAGCTAGCATGAGGAAGCAGACTATCTACAAATAATTTCTAAAAGGCTGAGAGTTTATTAGGTATTTTCTCTAAAAACTGATAGTATTGTTTTCCTGGGGTGGGGGTAGAGGATAGAAAGAGGAAGGGTCCAAAGGTATGGTTATAGTGATAATACTAAATCTCTGAAAGGAATTGAACAGAAGCAGTTGCCAGTCTCCAAAACAAAGTAGTATTCTTAGAACCTGCATGTGATTCTGTCTCACCATTTCCTCATCAGGATCTACTCCTAGGAATCCTCTAAGGAAAGACTTAGAGACATTTGAAACCTCTCTTTTTCTCCATGTCACGAAGGCAACCAAGTATTTCAAGATGTGATCAGAAGTTGATTTCCAGAAAGCTGATTGAGAATAGGATATGCCTTGGGGACTTTTCTGGTTGGCCAGGAAGGTCTTTGCAAACCCCAATACTGGTACTTAGCACCAACAAAGCCATCCAACTCATCAGCTCAAGACCCAGCAGGTGCTGCCTTTGATTATTCTCAGTGCATATTATATTAAGAATAAATTGGCAGCCTCAATAGGGGTTTATAGCATACATCTGGCAAAACGATATCCTGTTGAGAACATTTTAAAGTTGGCAGAAGTGGATTCTAAAGTTGTCTGTCGTGATGTACACTCATTTAAGGAATTCTGACCTCATTCTGGAAACACCTTTTTCCAAAAAGCAGCTCTTAATGAAGTGATGAGATCTGTCACTTAGTAGGTTCCTTCCCTCCATTGATTTCAACTCAGTTTAAGAGACATTCCTTAAGCATATTTATTATATACAAGGCACTAGGATCTATTTGTGTCAGGGAAGCCAAAATGAGAACAACTGCACAACAAATAGGACTATTGCCACCACAATAACAATGCTGTCACAGACTGTAAGGGGTAATGGTAAGGTGGCTTAGTTCAAAACTGGAAATAGATGGCTCGGATTAGAAATCTCACCTTTGACAGTTACTGTTTGGTTAACTTTGGGAAAGTCACTTAATCGCCTGAGCCTCAGCTGCACAGTGAACACAACACTTGACTGAAGTCAGGAAGATCTAAGGTTAAATCCAGCCTCAGATACTTACCAGTTCAGATACTTTTCCCATATGACCATGGGGAAAGGCAAGTTTCTTCATCTGTAAAATGGAGAAAAAATAGCACTTACCTCCCATGGTTTTGGGTGATGATTAAATGATATATTTATCAAGTACTCTATGATGCTATCTAGAATATATAAATATATGTCTAAAACATATAAAATAAAATATATTAAATATTATATATATATATTCTATATAATATATACTATAACATAAAAGATATATTATGTATATACTATAATATACGTATACTTTATTATTATTATTATGCCTCTGAAGTCCATCCAAAAATCTATATATCTATGACTTTATCAATGTAGAAATTTTCCTTTATCTATTCAGACTGTTAAGTCTAAGAAAATTTCCTCAGGGAATTTAGCAGTTAGGTGACTTAACAAGGCTTACCCAGCTAATGTGTATCAGAGTCTGAACCTGAAATAGTCTTCCTGATTCTGACTCTTTCCACAGTCCATCTATGTCATACGTATATGACATCTAAAAGAAAAATGATGATGTAAAGTAGAATGTCATATGACCAAGGAAGAGATTAAATTAATTTCTAAGAATCGTTAATAGTCTCCTATCATGTAAGTAGCATGGGTGTAGACTCTAGGAATTAAGTATTAAAATGGAGCTGTGATCTCATCCATTTGCTGTTCCCTCCAGTGATACAAATTGTCACCCATCTATGCTTGCCCATCCTGTGCCACTGTTGCCCATGTTCTCCCTTAAATTTGCCACAGGAAGTACACTCAGACAAACCAATGTGTTGGAGCTCTTTGGTGATCCTTCTGTTACTCTTCACTTTTCATGTGACCAGCCTATATTTTCTTCTTATACAGTATTGAAAAATATAGAGATTAGATGGAAGCTGGAGAGAGGAGAGAGGGGACTAAGCATTTATTAAGGTGCCTACTACATGTCAAGCATTGTGGTAAACTCTTTACAAATATTATCTCATTTGCTCCTCACAACAACCCTGATAGGTAGGTGCTATTATTATAAAAATCATTTGAGAAAACTGAGGTTGCATGACTTGTATATGGTCACATAGCTCATAAGTGTCTGAGAACAGATTTGAACTGAGGTCCTCCTAATCCCAGGATCAGCACTCTATCCACTGTGGCACCTAGCTGCCTCTCTCAAAAAAGGGATGGGGGGCAAAAATAGTCTTTAATCTCAGTAAGCTTATACTATACTAATGTGGACAAAATATTCTAGAGAAATTTGTGGAGAAAAGGGACACTTTCACCTGGGAGCACCTGAGTGAAACCTTGAAGAAAGAGAAGGATTTCATCAAATGGGGATGAAGAAAGCATTCCAAGCATGAAGGTTCATTTGTGTGAATGTGGACATGGAAAATGACAGAATGAGATTGGGGAATAGATATTAGGCCAATCTGGTTGAAAAAGAGAGCAGTTAAAAAATAGAGAATGTAATAAGGTTGTAAAGGTAGGGTGGCATCAGACTGTGACCTTGACCGTCAAACTAAGGAATTTTCCCAGTCTTTATATCACCTTCCTCATCTAAGTGAATTGCTGGCACTTCCAGAAATTTCATTCACATCTTTAGCACTACTTCTCAAAAGTATCTTTAGCACTATCTCATTTTGGAAAGAAAACATAAGGAACTGCATGGAATTTGAATATGAGAGTCTTAGTGATTTCAAGTGTTTTTATTTCAGTCTAATGGCATGGTGTATTATATTAAAACAAAACAACAACAAATACCTTTGTCCTTGAAATCAAAGGATCAAATTCCAGCTCTCCAACTTAACTACCTCACCTTGGGCAAAATATTTCACCTTTCTCAGACTCAGTTTCTTTTTCTGTAAAATGAGGATATTAGACCACATGGTATACATGGCTCTTTCTAGCTCTTAATCTTATGAACTTCGTCACATTCTCTAAAGTCAGTCATCATACCAGACTGGGGAAGCCCACTGCTCTTGCTTGCAGTGTGATTTCCTTTTTTTAATATAGTAGTTCTGAAATCAGCCCACTGAATTTTAAGGGAGTTGTCTTTTGGCTTCTGAGTGTCTGGTTTAGCAAAGAGAATGTGCTCATAACCATAACTAACAAAAGAGAGAATTAGACTGTAACCTCTCGAAGGAAGGAACTTTCTCCCCCACTTTCTTTGAATGCTGAGTCCTTATAGTGCGGGGCACATAGTAGGTATTTAAAAAATGCTTGTTGACTGACTGAGAGAATATGGCTCAGTGGAAAGTTCTCAGCATGGAGTCCGGGGAAAAATTCAAAACAAACAAACAAAACCTTCATTTTTATTTGGAAAATTCTTTTTTAGGTAAAAGTCTTATGAGAAGCCCACTTTAGAAACCAGGCTGCTCTTCCTGTCAGGAAGCATCTTTTCCAAAAAGCTCTTTAGTAGGTGCAACGAGCTCCTCCCAAAGTGCATCTGGTTCCAACTTGGAGTCCAGACATCCCTGAGGTGGCCATTTCTGAAAATTCATCTTAAATCTTGCTTTCTGGCATTTGTTACCTATGTAATCATGGGAATAATTCTCTTAATCTGCTATTTTTATCTGTAGAATAGGGATAATTCATCTGGGAACTAACTGAAAGACTATTGCCGTGATCAGCTGAGCTAATGCCTACAATATGTATTGCAGGGATTAGAAAACCAATAACCATCAACAATAACTTTCATACAGGTTTCCCTTTACCTACTTTTCAAGACTTTCCTTAATAACAAAATGGGGGAAAGAAACAGGACTATAAGTCTGGGAATTTGTAAATACCAGATTTTTTCTATCAATAGGACTGTGATTCTTTTATATATTCAGTGGTTTGCTTGCTTGTCATGGACCCTTTTGATATGCTGGTGAAGCCTATGGATCCTTTCTTACAGCAATGTTTCTAAATTTATGAAATAAAATGCATAGGATTAACAAGGAAACCAGTCATACTGAAGTTCAGTTATCAAACTACTAAAAAAAATCAAATTCACAGTTCAGTTTTAGAACCAGTGCTGTACTACTTCTTTCTGTTTCCTAATCAAGAGATCTAATCAATGCCAATTTTCATCAATTTTCATTGACATTAAACTCTGAAAACTTTATTTATTTTAGCATCCTCAAGGAAGACTATCTTAAAGGATTTCAGTTGAAAGAATAGGATATATTGTACTTTTTGTTTCTGGGAACTTCCAGATTTTATTTTTTTATATTCTCCCTTAACCCTGTCTCCCCAAAAAGATTTAACAGGAAACTGGGCTATGAATATTTACTTTGGCTGCTAAGATTCATAAATTTTCTTTTCTTTTTCCTGTTTGAAAAGTATAGCAGGAATGTCACATTAAAAAGATAAAATAGTTCACAGTAACTCATTACATAAAAATTCCTAGGAGGCTGAAGTTCTAATCAGACAGATGTAAATATCCATTTATCAGCAATGTTGGATTAAAGGGATGCAAGGTCTTTTTTTGTTTTTTATCAGTATGGTGGTACTTGCAAAACAATGCAAGTTTCTTGTTTGAAATGATCTTTGGTTGACACCTGTGCCCTAGTGGAACTTGCATCCCATTTTTGAGCAGGAATTCAGCCAAGCTTTCAAATGGGTATAAGTACAGGCAGCCAAGCCTTTGTAGCTGACATGCATTGATTATACAAAATACGAAGCTAGTAAAGTTGAAATAGTCATCTGTCCTGAGCTTCTGTGCTGGCCATGATGGGGATGGTCTGTCATGAGTCCAGCTCTCAGCTTAATTAATTCCAAAAATAAGAATTAACTTCAGCAGTGGGTTGCAGCAAATTAATTTGCATAAAAAATTAGAATAGGTATCCTTACCAATGGAGAAGAGGAGATGGTCTTTTTCCCTATATGGCTGTATCTCTACACAGAAAGAGATATGGGGTATAATAAAATCACCCTGTTTTGGCTTTTCATTCACTGTTCCCCCAGAATGGGTATGATTCCAAGAAATGTCTGAATTTCACTCATGTTTGCCAGGAGAACAATGGAGCCTGGGACATAGCTATTTCTAGGCATTCAGACTTTTTTTTTTAAATTTTCACTGAAAAATTTTCTTTTCAATTCATGGCTTGTGAGCATGCACTTAATATATTGTTGTGACTGCTTCAGACTCTGTTGAGTCAACTTCTTCAATACTGGTTTCTTCTGAAATTAACTCTGGTGGCCCTTGGCTTTTGGGTCACTTTGTTCATTTGCCAGACAGACTCAAAGCCAAATCTCATTCGTGCTGAATGAAGGAGATAGCAATAATCCTTTGTTGTTGCTGATGTTTGGCAGATGCAGTTGGATCTCTTAGGTTCTGTAGGCTCTGTTGCTGCTGCATTAAAGATATCAAACATGGATTCTATGGAATACCCACAGACAGGGAGGAGAGGGATCTTGTGGACATGCCTAGAGATCCAAAGTCACAGAGACTTCCTGCTGCCCACTTCTATTCAAGCAATGCCCCCATACAACCATCTCCCAACAAGCTTCATGTTTGTCTTCTGTATTTCATTTATCAAAGTAAACTCAGTGCTTGGACTTCTGGGTATATAAGGCAAACAATAAGACATCATACATTTCAATTCCAACATGAGCCAGTGGGACTCTACACCAAATCAGGCAAATGCCTGACTAGTAAGAAGGGATAAACATTTATCAAGAGAATATATTAGAAACAGATGAAATAGAGAAATATGTAAGAGCACAAATCATACATTCAATACCTTTGCAGCCTCTAACTGTATTTGCTGAACTATATTTGAAGAACACAGGCTACGTGATGGGTTTCTTAAAGGCAATCTAAGGATGGAATGAAATAATAGTGGACTTGTATCTGTGGGATAGCTCTGGGTTAATAATAAAGCATAGACCCTGTGATAGTGATTTTACTGGCATAGGAAATTCCAAACTGAAGGGACTCCCTCTGCCCATAGAAATCATCCCATCTCTATAACTTGATTTTCGAGTGTGGCCTGGAGCACTGAAGGGTTGTGAATTGCCTAAGGTTACATAGTCATGATGGGCCAGAGTAGGGATTTGAAAGTAGATCTTTCTTGTTTTGGGGAGGGTTTTCTAGCCTCTGCACACCACTACCTCTGTAATTTACAATTACAATGCTTTAAATACATTACTTCACTGGATCTTTATCTATGTAGGAGATAGGTGGTACTTTGTTGCTGTTCAAGTCATTTAGTTGTGTCCGATTCTTTGTGACCCTGTGGACCATAGCTTGTTACATCCTTCTATCCTCCACTATCTCCCAACATGCCATAGCAAAAAAGGCATCGTGCTCTATAAGCAAAACACAATTGCAGTAGCTCAAAAGAAATGCCAAATGTGCACATTTAGAGACATCTCCAATTCAAACGTTCCTATGTACTACTTGTATCCAACTTGTGGTGGAGCCTTCCAAGCTCATATTGGTCTGATCAGTCATAGTCAGACACGTTGTACTTTGACTTCAATATAGTGATGACATTTTGGTTCTCTTTGACCATGAAGGACAACAACCAACCAACCATCTCTCGAAATGTGTTCAAGCTCAAGGTGCTATTATCAGTACCATTTTCTAGATAAGAAAACTGAGGAATGGAGTGGTTAAATGACTGTTGGAAGTTTACATCTTGGAAGTTTCTGAGTTTGGATTTGTTCCAGGTCTTCTTGAATTTAAGTTCAATATTCCATTAACTAGAGCTATGCTGCCTTATACTAATCAGTTATTTTCTCTTCTGGTAGTATCTATTCTATGGACAGGTTTTCAGGGTAGAGGAACTGAAATTTCAGAATTTTTTTTCCCCCAGAGTAATAAGAAAAAGGGAGAGAGTAAGAAAAGGAGAGACATACACACACACACACACACACACGCACACACACACACACGATCAGAAGAACCATGCAGCTAATATTATAAAGAACTACAGTAAGACTGAAGACTTGACTAATCACAAAAATATAATTATGCATCTTGAATCTATATCTATGTTTATTTAGAAAATATTTCCAAGACAGCTTCCTGTGAAGATGCCCCCAAGCAAAGGATTTCCTAAAAAGTCAATTAATAATTGCAGCAATGGATTAAAGAAGCAATTGCTCAGATAATAATGCTGCTGTTTACAGGAAATTGAGTCATATATGAAGTGAAATTTGCCCAAAGAGATTACAAGGAATTTTAGTGTCGAAAGAAATGTCTTTCATTTACTTCTCTCTGTTATGTGTTGTATTCTATTCCCAGAATATCACCTTCTTGAGGACAGAAATACTTTCATTTTTAGTTTCAGTTTTCCAGCATGAAGGAGGGAATTAATAAATATTTATTGAATTGAATGAAAATGCCTCTTCTCTTCTTAGGATTTAGGAGGTGATAGCTAAATTGGTAATTGACAGTAGCCTGCTTCTGTCTCATTGCATTACAGAATGAATAAGTTTAAGCACCAATCTGATATTTTTAAATATGAGGTCATGCTTAGGACAAGAATTTGAAATACCACTTTTGAAGCTTTTTTTTTTTCCACTTTGGCATTCTTCTGTCCTCTGTTAATTCACAAGATCACTCTCTCCTCTATACCATCTGCCTAGCCCACTGAGAATACCTCTACCCTGGGGCTTGCTATTTGATTGGTGAGTTGCTAGCTTGAACCATCATATCAAGAAGAGATAATGCCATGCCACTCACTTCATTTTCATCTTAGTATATATATGTGTGTGTGTGTGTGTGTGTGTGTGTGTGTGTGTGTGTGTGTGTATACAGTATTCTATATCTGTGGACCTCCAAACTCTACAAAAGGCTGAGGAACAGGCATTTCTTTTTTTGGGCCAATGTGTATTCTTTGTAATTTCACAATATTCACCTTTGATCATTTTATGATTGCTGTTCTTTCCATTTACACTGTTGTAGTTACCATGTATATTGTTTTCTTGGTTCTGCTTACATTATATCAGTTCATGTCTTGCCATGCTTCTCTGAAATGAATATATTTATTGCTTCTTAGAACACAGAAAAATTCCGTTGTATTTTCAGACCAGAATTTGTTTAGCCATTCCCCAAGCAGCAAGCAGCAATCTTATAATCAGTGAATTTGTTTTTCTCCTTTTAATTTAAAAATATTTTGTTCTTATTTCACCTACATTTGAGTGGGTAGCTAGGTGGTGCAGTGGATAGAGTGCTAGGTCTGGAGGCAGGAGGATGAGTCTTCCTGAGTTAAAATCTGGGCATGGACACTTACTATCTGTGTGATCCTGGGCACATCACTTAACCCTGTTTGCCTCAGTTTTCTCATCCATAAAATGAGCTGGAAAAGGAAAGGGCAAATGACTCTAGTATCTTTGCCAAGAAAACATAAAATAGCATCATGAAGAATTGGACGTGACTGAAAAGTGACTGAACAACAAAAACATTTCCTAATACATTACCTTTCCCCCCAAGAAGTACCCTTTATAGTAAAGAATAAAAAAGAAAAGAAAATCAGTTTGACAAAATTATATAACACGTCAATCAAGTCCAACATTAAATGCAACATTCTACATCCATAGTCTCTCACCTCTGCAAAGAAGAACAGGAGGTGAAATCTCCTATCTCTTTTATTGGGCCAAGTTTGGTCATTTTCATTTCACAGCATTTGGTATTGCTTGTTTTGTTGTTGTTTTTGCATTTGTATTTTCTTAGCCATGGTACATGTTGTTGTCATCCTGGTTTATTGAGGGGTCAGCCTTCCACCTTATGCTCCTTCCTCTCCTTAAAGATACTACTGCTCAACACAGAACAGTACTTAAATGATACTGGGTATTGTTTCATATGAATGCCATGGCTGATAGTCCTTGAAATTTCTAATATTGAGGCTAAGACAGATCCTTAACCATCTTAGGGAGAAAAGAAAACTGTTTTATCCCCAAATGCTACTTTTGGAAAGAGGGGTAACCATCTTTGTGATCCTTTACCTGGGAAACTGCCCATGACACTTCTCTAGTGTGGCCTATATTCAAGTCTCCTCCCCATCGACTCCAAGTCCCATGCGTACCAAGACCAGACTCCCCATTCTTCCAGTCTAGTGGCTTTCAACTTACCAATCTATAATATGAACTGGATGAACTTGCCTATTATTTTTTGCAGTTACAGATAAGCACTATGGATATAAAAGAATAGACACAGAATGTTGGGCAGTTTTTAGATACCTGTTTGAAAATATTTTTGTCATTTTCCCTGCGAGGATGATTTGATATCATTCTGGCTCCCTTCTTTTGCCCTGAGTCCCTTAACTCATTCCATCCTGGGCCCCAAGTGCCTCCCAGCTTAGTTGATTAGAATCCCAAGGGGGTTTCCGTTACACACAGATAACAAACTCTGTTAGTTCACTTGTAGGCTGCAGAGAAAGCTCAATTCTTTAGTGCAAGTAGTTATCTCCTGGTACTATCCTGGGGGGAAAACCCTGAATAACTGAGCTACAACAAAATCTCCAGCAGGGTCTTGTCTGGGGAATAGGCCTCTGGGTAATTCTACTCCCACTTTGTGGGAAGCACAGACGCCTTGAGGCTTGAATTTTTAGTGGGGTTACTTAATAGCAGTAATACTGTTTGGCTCAGTTTTGAAACAAAGAGCCCTCTTACAAGTATTCATTCACTCAGAAACAATAAGCCCCAACGTTTGAAAATGCATTTCTAAAAGAAATAGCTCATAGTACTTGTTTTTATTATTATCATCTCAAATAATGAGGTGGGGGGAATGGGTTTGTAACTCCACAGTGGCAGGGTATCATGGAGGAAAAAGAGTGGGATGGTGAGGGAGGGCTGCAATAAATCATTGTGTTACTTTATGTTCAGAATATGAATATGTCAGTGTTTAACAGTATGAGGAAGTATAAACCAGCTCCAGTCATTCCTCCCAAGAAGAGGGATGAACTGGTTGAAAGTGAAGATGATGTCGTCTAATGAATACCAAGGCTAGCTGACATGCAGTCACCTGCATTCATATTTGTGTGAATTTTGTGCACTGGGAAGAGTTTGAATTTTTGTCAGTGTTTACTGACACATTTGTCTTAAACATCATAAATAAACATTCAGAAATATGCTACTAAAAGTAATCTGCAATGAGAACATGTAGTCCTAACACTCAAATTTGTAGGGCACACGCAAAGTCAATAAATATTTTTTTTCCATTTTTCTTTTAATTCAAGGCTTTTTTTCTTATTGTTATTTACTTGGCAATAATGTTGTATTGAAGTTACCAGGTACCTAATTGGGCCCAAAATAATCTTTCAGATAACCCTTACCTGAATGTGAGAGAAGAGAAAATGGGGGACAGGGTGTAATCAAGGAAAGGGGAACAAATTTAATAAAACATTCAACCTGAGGTGCATCCTGAATTTGTTTCTTCCTTTTTTAAAGTATAGAAAGGCTCTCTCTCTCTCTCTCTCTCTCTCTCTCTCTCTCTCTCTCTAAATGAGCTTTTGACTCCATTACCTAGAAAATTGTTTCCATTTTCCACTCCATCTTGCATGGGGAGACCTGCAGATCATGTGATTGGATATCAAACAGGCTGAGGCAAATTCTTATTTACTCTTACACAGATTCAGCCATTTTTAACACATTTGTATGCAGAACATTCTGTTCCAGTTCAGGCTAGTCTCCAAACAGCTAGGGATAAACTTCACTGCCTCTGTGATTTTTCCGTCAATGACTGGGCATTCAAGTTGAGCCTTATGTCCTCATATTCCCTTTGCATACTGCTCTGGTGTGTCCTACAGTTTCAGGATATACCCAGGTAAGCAAGAAATCTGCATTTAGTGCCAAGGGGCCATTTTGTCTGTAGTTATGTGATAGTCTGAGAAAAGGAGAAAAATAATGTGTTAATGAATGCAAAGCAAATCCAGAAAATGCCATGAGCTAAATGGATAAGCCCCTTTTCTGCTTTCTACCTACCCCAACTGTTACCATTTCCTCCCATAATTTTCAAAGGGGAAAATTGTATGGATGGGTTGTATGGAGACAATTATTTTCCAAAGGTAATTCTCAGTGCAATACATAAATTCAAGACTTGCACACACACACACACACACACACAGAGTTCTAAAAAACAGTCTCAGTTTTAAGCTATTTAGGACTAAAATTGCACTAAGATTTTTGAGTCACTGTGTGTATGTGTGAGTATGTAATATATATGTATATTAGCATCCATAAAAAGCAGAAGTGTGTCTGATACATATTTCTTCTACATGAAAATATTTTTAATCTCCTTCCAGAAAAGGGTACACTTTATTTGAATACATTATATACTCTTAGTTCTAGATTAATATGCTCAAGTCCATCACTCTTAGGAGCATTGAGGGAAAAGACACTAAGAATCATTATTGTCACTTGTGATCCAATACTCCTTTCCACCCCACCCCAAGGACTCTGGGCTCACATAGATGCAGTCTGATCTTGGGTACTTTATCTCAAAGCATCAGTTTCTCTCTTGGTTTGTTGCCACTGCCTTGGAGATTTTCTCTTTAAAAGTAGTCTGGACAGAGTTTAAATAGGATTTGTGCATCCATTTCCCCAAATGGAAAAAGCTCACTGCTTCTATACATGCACCCAATACACAATATCAGCGTATATGTTTATTTCACTATATGGAAAATGTATAAGATGCTAAGGAATCACAGGAACCTATAAACAGTGAACATAAAACACAAATAGTCACCAGAAAGAATCTGTTTGGTTTTTTTAAAAGGAATTGTTGTTCTAGTGAATCCCTCTTTCAACATAGTCCTTTCAACATAGACTCCTTGAGATTTGAAGTGGCCATTCATTGTTTAGACTTCCACCAGAAGGTAAATCACTGCACCAGTGCACCGCCGGATGCCTCCATGTCTACTTACATAAATGACAGCTGTCAGTTACATTGTAACTGCATCATCTGAGCACCTGAGTTCAATAGCAAGGTTGATAAAGTCCAGATTTCTTTCTATTAACTCATCTCTCCTTCCTCTCCTCTCCAAGTACTGGCTACATAATTTAGATGCTTCAACAGCAGATTGATCCTCTGTTTCTTTTTTTTTTTCTTTCTCCAACAATCATATTTTTCCTTCTAGGAATCCAGATACCTGAGTAGATGAGCTCAGGAACTTATTAATTAGAGAACTATAAAATTTGGGATTACTCACAAGACAATCACAGAGATTGGGAATCTACTGTCATTATTCTAGTCTCTGACGTGCTCAGGAAAGCAGATTGAGAAAACCAGTTCACTGTGTACTTCTTCAGGAGATTTTCTTATCTTCTCCTACAGGATGAGAAGGTAGAAATGTTCTTTTCATGCTCCCATTTGAGCTACTCTTCAGGAAGAACAAGGGAAAGAAAGAGATGAGAGGTGATGAGGAAGGGGTGTCTAAGATGATTTACATATAACTTTTATAGCCAAATAAAATTTGCCCCCTCTTATGCTCCCTTACCAATCATATCAGAGGCAGCCCTGGTTCTTAGGAACCAATCAGAGGTATTTTCTGCGTTCTTTTTCTGTGACTTCTTCTATGACAGGCACCTTTCAGGTATAGGTCCATACTTTATAATCTTATCAAATTAATTAGAGGCTCCCTTGATCAATTCCTCTTAGTTATGGAATTGTGTAATATACTGATAGTAATTGGGACATTTCTTGACTTTCTCTTTTGGGGTCCCTAAGCTGATGATCTGCCATGTAGCCAAATGGTTGGAATGGCCAGTCATATGGACAAATATAAATTTTTATCAGTCCTATCTGATACAACATATTTTTACATCAGCAAGCAAATCTAAGACAGAAACAAACAAAAAACCAAGGACTCTCAATCCCAGTTCTGACATTTCACCATCCTTTAGAGGCACAAGATACTCATTTCATTTCAATCTGTTGTTATTCTATAGACATGTTTTTGGTATTTGTCAGGTTTCCCACAGTTTCTGGGTTAAAGTCTCTTTAAATCCCAGGTGAATTGAGCACAATGAATGGACCCTCCTTTTCAAAAAGAGGGAAAGCTAATTCAATTGTCCACTGTGAAAGCAATTTGATGACTGCCTTGTACTGTTCCTTCTCGGCAAGAGGAGTGTTTATAATTCTTGCTCCCTACTGTTGCTTTCAAGTTATTCCTCTACCACTCTCCCTCAGTGACCTTTATTCTGTCAAGGTCTATTCAATCTATTTGTGCTACTTTTTTCCATCTTGTGTTGCTGTCATCTTCCAACCCCCAGATCATTCTGTCAACATTTTCAGTGAATTTAGTGCCTGACTAACAATTCTCCTCTCTAACATACCATCCATTCCATCATGTTGTATGTGTGTATATGTGGGGATATTTATGCTGATGATTTGTCTTTAAACCTGACCTCTCAGTCCCTCCAGTACATCAATTGCAAGGATCCTTTCCTCCACCCATTTCAGCAACACACCAACATGAACACAATTTCTTTTCTGCTAATCATCTTGGAATTGTGCCACCTCCATGATCTAGAACTTTAAAATTCTGACCACAGTCTTTTACTCTCCTGTCTTTCCCAAGGTTTGACATTCGGTAAACCTACCTCTTGCTTTTTTTAAAGAATTTGGTTCTTTGAAGGACACATATTCTTTCTTTCTGGATTTGAGTGCCCTTCAATATTCAGCTCTAATTACATAGTTTGCCACTTCAGTGTTTCACTAGATATCAATCAATTGACAAGCATTTGTTAAACATCTTTGTGTAGCAGGCATTGTACTAGGAAAAATACAGATGACACAATCCTTAAGGAGATTATTCTATCTTGGATAGCTACTACCTAAGCATGATTTTCCATTCTAAACTTTAGTCTCTTTAATCTGTGACTCCATTTTCCCATCTAAGTTGTCTACTCATCTTCGAGGAATAGTTGGCAGAACTAGAGAAAATGGTAAAATTGAACTGATTTTTGAAGAACTCTAGATTTGGGATCTGAAAACATGGGTTCAAGTTCTGGCTCTCATTTTACTGTATGAACTTGAATATATCACTTCATGTCTCTGTATCCTAATTTCCTCATATAAAATGAATGGTTTCTTCATCTCATGTCCATCAAGTGAGAAAACATAGCAAGAACAAAAAGAAATAAAGAAAATGGTAATTCTTGAAGGGGTTTAAGGAAAACGTGTAATAATTCATTGGTAAAGCTATATGTTGGTCCAGCCATTCTTGGAAAGCAAAGTGGAACTATTCACCAAAAATTATTAAACTGTACATACCCTTTAACCTAATGACACAACTCCTAGCCTGATACCTCCAAAGAGATTAATTTTAAGAAGGGAAAAGGAGCATATATATAAATAAATTTATAGTTGTTCTCTTTGTTATAGTAAAGAACTGAAATTTGAGATTCATCAATTGGAGAGTGTCTGAACGAATTATAGCCTATGAGTCTAACAATGTTATTGCTATACGAGAAATTATGGGGGCAGAGCCAAGATGGCAGAGTAAAAGCAGCGACTTGCTAGAGTTTTCCCTCCAAACTCAGCCAAATACCTGTAAAAAATAACTCTAAACAAATTCTTGAGCTGCAGAACCCACAGAATGATGGAGTGAAGTAAATTTCCAGCATGATAGACTGGAAGACCGATGGGAAATTGCAGCCCTGTTGCACCAGGCTGGGAACAGAGTGCAGACCAGTATTGGCCACATCTCATCAGAGACGGGACCTATGCAGGCTTCAGGGCACTGAATCACTGGTACCTGTGGTGGTTTCCAGACTTCATCACTCCAAAACACCAAGTACAAATTAGAAGGTCAGTGGAAGAAATCTGTCAGATCTATATGAGAGAGTGGTCCAGCCCCAGCCCCAGGGTGATAAAGGGGGAAGAGGAACCCTTGGTAGCCACAGCAGCACCAGGGGCAACTGTAGCAGCTGTTTCTGGAACTCTAGGTTCACAGATTGTGGGGGCTTTGAACAACTGACAGTATACCTCCTACCCCCACTGGGAGCAGAGAACTACCTTGACAAAGAGTTAAAAATGTGAGTAATTGACTGGGGAAATGAACAAAAACAGGGGGCAAAATGAGACTATAGAATCTTACTTTGGTGATAATGGAGATCAAAATATACCAGAAGAGGCAACAATGTCAAAACTCCTACATCCAAAGCCTCCAAGAAAAGTATGAATTTGTCTCAGGCAATGGAAGAACTCAAAAAAGGATTGTGAAAAATCAAGTAAAAGAAGCAGAGAAAAATCTGGGAAGAGAAATAAGAGTGATGCAAGAAAATCATAAAAAACAAGTCAATTGCTTGCTAAAGGAGACTCCAAAGAAATGTTGAAGAAAATAACATGTTAAAAAAATAGACTAACTCAAATGGCAAAAGAGATCCAAAAAGCCAGTGAGGAGAAGGATGCCTTAAAAAGCAGAATGGGCCAAATGCAAAAGGAGGTACAAAAGCTCACTGAAGAAAATAATTCCTTAAAAATTAAAATGGAGCAGATGGAAGTTAATGACTTTATGAAAAATCAAGAAAATGTGAAAAAAGTAAAAGAATGAAAAAATAGCAGATAATATGAAATATCTCATTGGAAAAATAATTGACCTGGAAAATAGATCCAGTAGAGAGAATTTAAAAAATTATTGGACTACCTGAAAGCTGTGATCAAAAGAAAAGCCTAGACAACATCTTTGAGAAATTATCAAGAAAAACTACCCTGATATTCTAGAACCAGATATTGAAAGAATCCACCAATCACCTCCTGAAAGAGATCCCAAAAGGAAAACTCCTTGGACCATCATAGCCAAATTCCAGAGTCCACAGGTCAAGGATAAAATATTGCAAGAATCCAGAAAGAAACAATTCAAGCATTGTGGAAACACAATAAGGATAACACAAGATCTAGCAGCTTCTACTTTGAGGGATCAGACAGCTTGGTATATGACATTCCAGAGGTGAAAGTAGCTAGGATTAAAACCAAGAATCACCTACCCAGCAAAACTGAGTATCATCCTTCAGGGGAAAAAATAGCCATTCAGTGAAATAGAAGACTTTCAAGCATTCTTGCTGCAAAAACCAGAGCTGAATAGAAAATTTTACTTTCAAATACAAGAATCAAGAGAAGTATGAAAGGGTAAACAGGGAAGAGAAATCATAAGGGACTTAATAAAATTGAATGTTTGCATTCCTGCACGGAAAGATAACATTTGTAACTCTTGAGACTTTTCTCAGTATTAGAGTAGGGAGTTGAATATGAAGGGATGATATCTAAAAAATTAAAATTAAGGGGTGATAAAGGAATCTATAGAGAGAAGGAAAAAGGGAGAGATATAATTCAGTAATTATCTTTCATATAAAAGAGTCAAGAAAAAGTTTTGTCAATGGAGGTGAAGAAGGGGAGGTAAGAGGGAAAGAATGAACCTTATCTTACCAGATTTGGCTTAAGGAGGAAATAACATGCACTCCCAATTTGATAAGAAAATTTATCTTACGCTACAGGAAAGTAGGAGGTAAAGGGATAAGTAGTGGTAGGGGATGATAGAAGGGCGGGCAAATGAGAGGAGGGGGTAATTAGAAGTAAACACTTTTGAGGAGGGACAGGGTCAAAAGAGAGAATAGAATAAATGGAGAGCAGGATAGAATGGAGGAAAAATATAGTTAATCTTTCACAATATGACTGTTATGGAAGTGTTTTGCATGAATACACATGTATAATCTATCACAAATTGCTTGCCTTCTCAATGACTTGGGTAGGGAGGGAGGAAAGGAGAAAAGTTGAAACTCAAAGTTTTAAAAGTGAAAGTTAAAAATTGCTTTTTACATGCAGCTGGGAAGTAAGACATACAGGTAATGAGGTATAGAAATCTGTCTTGCCCTACAAGAAAATAGAGGGGAAGAGGATAAGAGAAAGGAGGGTTGTGATAGAAAGGAGGACAGATTTGGGGAAGGGGTAGGCAGAATGGGCACTGTTTTGGAGTGGGTGGAAGGGAGAGATGGGGAAAAAAATTTGAACTTAAATCTTATGGAAGTGAATGCTGAAAACCAAAAATTAATTAATTAATTAAAAATAAATTGTGAAATAGAAAGTTTCTGAGAAACCTGGAAAGAGATATGAATCATATACGCTGAAGTGAGCAGAACCAGAACAAAATATACAATAACAACATTGTAAAGATTTTGAAAGATGTAAGAAATCTGATCAATGTAATGACCAATCATGATTCCAGAGGACTGATGATGAAACATGTTACCCATCTCCTGTTAGATATGTGATGGACACACACTGCAAAATGAGACAAATATTTGAAATGAGGTGATGTGGATATTTGTTTCAATTGACTCTGAATATTTGTTTAAAATTGTTTCGTTTTTTTTTTTGTTTCTCAATTGGGAGAGGGAGTAGGAGAGAAGAACTAAGAATATATTTGCCAAAACAGAAGAAAAAAAAAAGAAAAGAAAGAAGGTTATTGAAATTCTTTTAAATCAAAACAAGAGAATAGGACAGCTGTGAAACTTACATGTTGAATTTATTATATACTTAAAATAAGTACAAAGGAAAAGTAATCAGTTTCATAAACAACCCTCTTTTTGCTCATGTGTGCGTGTGTGTGTGTGCGTGTGCGTGTGTGTGTGTGCGTGTGTGTGTGTGCGTGTGTATGTGCGTGTGTGTGTGTGTTTGTGTGTGTGTGTGTGATTTTAGTTGATCTTCGTTAAGTTTAGAGTTTTTAAACAGAGGGAAGAAAATGAGATTTGGACTAGATGGCCTCCATGGTGCCTTTTAATTTTAAATCTACATTCTTATATCTTACCCATTGCAAATTCATGGTATATAAATTCAGCTTGGCTATACTCCTGCTCACCAATCCCTCCATTTTATCCTCATTCATTTATTATCTCATTCTCTACTTTGGCTGTTCCAAACTTTTCCTTCTCTTTTCTCACCACTGAGCCAATACAGTTATTGAAGATGATCTAGCCTTCTAACTTTACTGGGATAATTAAGGCCATCTGATGTGATTTTCCTCACTGTTCCTTCATTCCTCAAACATTCTCAGCATCGTTACCTTTTCTTGCCTTATCTTTAGCCAAAGTAGAAGAGATGTCTCTACAATTGAATAATTCTAATTCTTTCCATCCTATAATGGATGCTTGATTTCTTTCCTTTCTGATTCTCATCACTGGTTTCTTCCTAGATGCCTACAAATCTGCTTAAGTGTTCTCAATCTTTCCCTTCCCAAAGAAGGGGCATGTTTCCTTGATCCAGTAGCCCATCACATTGTCATTTCACCTCCTTTTTTCCCTTTCATGGCTGAAGTTTTAGATAAAATTTTCTACATTGAATCCTCCCACTTACTAACTACCCACTTTTTTCTCACTCCTTTGTAAATCAGGTCACTACCTCTATATTTTATTGAAACAATTTTCTCCATAGTGATCAGTCATGTCCGAAAAATTAAAAACCAATGACCCTTATTTAGTCCTCATCTCTTGGACCTATCTGAAATTTTTAATATTATTTACTATGTTTTCTTGGATGCCTTCATCTATCTTAGGTACTGACTTCTTTCTATCTCTCTAACCATTCCTTCTTAGTCACTATTAATGATTCCTCTTTTTCGCTGCAGCTCATTATTGTGAATGTTTCTCAATGTTCTGTTCTTAGCCTTCTTTTCTTTCCTTTATAAAGTCTCTCCTTAAGTAAACTCATCTATTTGCACAGATCAAGATGCCATCTTCACACAGCTGACTCCACAATGCACAGCTCAAGTTCTGATTAGTTCTTTTAGGTTCCAAATCCATGGCTCCAGTTATCCTCAGGCTACCTTTACCTGGATGTCCCACCAGCACCTCAAATGCATTATATGTAAAATAAGCTTATTTTTTCTGTTAAACTGTTTCTCCTTTTGGTTTCACTATTTCCACATTTAACACTCCATAATTCCCTCAGAAATTTTTTTTCATACTTTTCTTTCACTTGCACTTCTCAAATATTCTCATTCAATACTATAGACTATGACTTTGTGTTGTTTTATCCTGCATTATCAATGGCATTATGTTTCTTGAAGGCAGGGATTTTATATTACCCCTTCCCAGTCCACCCCTTCCTCAGGCTGTACCTAGCCCAATTAAAATCCCTTTTTTATTTACTAGAACGCTTCTTGAACCCCTATATATTTTTATCCTATATACAGCTTGCTTCCTATATATATGTTTACATACTATCTCATTAGATTGTGAAGTCCTTTAGGGCAGAATATCCTTTTGCCTCTTTTTTGATATTTTTTGATTAGTACAAGGAAAAATACACATTTAGTATTTTAAAAGCTATAAATGTTGGTGATGTTCTTTGGTTTGGGTAAACCTTACTTCAGCCACCATTCTATTTGTCTCCTTAATTATCCCACACCTGTTCCTGGATTCTACCTCATCTTAACGTCTACTTTAAACCATAAGGTACTTGGATCACAGGTTAGCAAATGGTGTGCTGATAACAGTTGTCCGCAGAGAAAAGTCCTTGCCTGGATAATGAGTTTAGAACCTAAATGGGGGAAAATGGAGCCATTAGATAATAATGCCTATGTTCCCCAAATGACTGAATTTCCAAGTATTCACCAATTTCCACAATCACATTGGTCAGAGGACTGCAGATCTAAGACCCTGTAAAAATGAAAGAAAAACAGCAGTAACAGCATCATGATAACAAGTTGTATGAATGAATATTAGCATTTGCATGACTGGTTTTTTATTTCTTCCTTACTTAGCAATAAGCCTTCCACATACTGCTTTAAAATGTACTGTTTCCCTTAATAGGCATTAAGCCGACCTTCATTCCTATGTTGTTCTCCCAATGAAGAGCAAAAAAATGATGCATATGAAGATTTTGTTCACATGGGCTAAAACTCTATGGACTGCAGGATATTTCTTCTCTGATAATGTTCTTAGATTTAAGTCTTCCAGGTATCATGAGGAACAAAATTAAGAGTAATATATGTTCATTTAAAAAAAATAAGCAAAATGAAACCATAAAAATTTAGATGCCTTTGAGTGAACCTCTAAGACTGTGACATCAGCAGTTATATAATTTTATTGCCAATGTTACCTCTGTGACAAACTCTCAGCTACAGTTTGCTCTGGATGTCGGAAAATGAACCTTATGAATTTTAATGCCTTTTACTTTTGACATTGATTTATGTTTTGTGCAGCTGTACTTTTCTATAGGCTGATATAAATAAACAGCATCCTTAATAGAACATTTGGAGAGTGTCTTGTTCCAAAGTGTTACTTTTTTAACGTCAGCTGGAGGTTGCTTAAGTAATAATATTCAAAGTGTGTACACTAATCACAACAATTTGGAGTGATATAAAGATGTCTATAAATGTTTGGGTGTTTGTTTTACAGATCCAAGCTTTTAGGTATGAAAACAGAGCTCAAATAAAGCTGATTCTGGAGGTGCTGCTTGAGCATTGCCAAAAACAAAGATGACATGATGATAATCTAATAGACTTGGAGCAAGTCTCTGACAGTGAGTCATTTAGATAGGAGGTGTTTGTGTGCATCCAAGGGCACAATTTGGCCTCGGGAGATAGAGAAGAAAAGCCACATAAAATTGGAGTTTGGATGTGCCTTTCTGTAACCCTTCTGCTTAAGACTTGCTCAGCACAGGATGGCATTTGTACTTTAGCACCTTTGCCCTCAATCACTAAGCAATCATTCCTAATACGATGCTGACTGAGGTGTCTAGCACTCAGAAGGGGGATAGCAACTTCTCTCTTTCGCTGGCCCCTTTCCTTATGAGTACCGGTGTGACTGAGAGCAAAAGGGGAAGAAGGACTTCCTGGGAGTTAGCCCTTTCAATTAACCCCCATCTTATTCACTCTCACCAGTAGGTGAAGACAGAAAGGAAGGAGAGTCCCCTACCTTGCAGACATCTGGTGCTCCTGGAATGGTTTGTTCTTTTAGTGTTCAAGGGGACTAAAAAGTGAGCATTGTTACAATACACTAACAAGCTTACAGATAAAGCATATTATTTTAAATGATAAAATATCAGAGCTTGATAAGAACCTTAAAGCCCAGACAGTCAAACACCATCATTTTATAGATGAATTCACTGTGGCCCAGAAGGGTTAAGTGACTTGCTCTAAGTCACACAGATCACCAACGACAGAGCATAGCTAAAATCTGGGTCTTTCAATTCCCAGTTCACTTTACCGTGTTACATATTGAAAATGGATATGTACACAAAGGATTTACTATGACTTTATCAATGTGTGGAAATCCCAGTGGAGGAATTTCCTTCACTTATGCTGATCACAACCCATCTATGACACAATTGCCTGACAAACAAAGAGGTTAAGAGATTTGCCCATTGCTGCTTCACAGTTAATAAGCAGGATTTACAGCCAGGTCTTCTTTCTTCTTTCTTCTTTCTTCTTTCTTCTTTCTTCTTCTTCTTCTTCTTCTTCTTCTTCTTCTTCTTCTTCTTCTTCTTCTTCTCCTTCTCCTTCTCCTTCTCCTTCTCCTTCTCCTTCTCCTTCTCCTCCTTCTCCTTCTCCTTCTCCTTCTCCTTCTCCTTCTTCTTCTTCTTCTCCTCCTTCTCCTCCTTCTCCTCCTTCTCCTCCTTCTCCTCCTTCTCCTTCTCCTCCTTCTCCTCCTTCTCCTCCTTCTCCTCATTCTCCTTCTTCTCTCCCTCTCTCCCATTTGTCTCATTCTCTTTCTTTGTCTCCATATATCAATACATCAAAATCTAAAAATCTCAATTTATAAAAAATTACATATTGCAACAAATAAGTGGTCTCTCATAAATAATAGCTATAGTCTTAGGTATTTGAGAAAGAAATAAAATTTAGTCATGAGCCCTCCAGTCTGAGGCTGAATTCTAGTTCTGGGTCACATAACTATTTTAGAAAGGTCAATTGGATAGACTGAACCTCCCAGAAGCACCTCTGGCAACTCAGCAGTTACTCAAAGCTTCCTAGAGCTAGAAGGTTAGAGTTAACACATTAACAAGATATAGAGTCATCTCAGGATTTAACTCTGAGCCAATCCATTTCAGGCTACACAGTTTTTATCTACATACCCCACCCCTTTTTATCTCAGACAGGAAGTAGGCATAATAAATGACAAATCACTCAAACTAAGAGTGGGGGTGGGATGGCAGAGTAGAACTTCAAAGTACAACTGTACCTTATATTCAAAGGCCACTTGGCAAAAAGACCACTTTTCATGGCACCATTGCCTCTAGGTATACACATGTTTATTCAGTCTTTCTTGTCCTTAAATATTTGGAAGCAAAATACTTAGATCACTCAAGTTACTGACAGCTATTAAATGCTTGCTGTATGCCAGGCATTGTGTTAGGTCCTAGAGATACAAATCCAAAGAATGAAATGATCTTTATTACAAAGTCCTTATGTTTCTGTGAATGTTTTAGTGATGACTTACTACAGGTAATCAATTTCCCTATGGATCCAGGGGATGAAGCGCAGAAGGAAAAGAACTTTGCAGAACCTGGATTTCTTTGAAGGTATAATCTTCAATGCCTCTTCTTCCAAAGCTTTTGGACCTCCATGTGGTTGAATAGCAAGGATGGTTGTAATGTGACTTCCTTTCATGCTCTGTATGGCCTCCTGATATGTCTTCTAAATCTCTCACATTTCAGGCAGCAGTGATACCAATTCTTTTTCAGGGATGTCACCTCTTTATTAAGTATCTACTAAGTGATAGACATTGAAGAATCCAAAGATAAAAATAAAAAAAGCCCCTGCTGTCATGAAGCTTATATTCTCTTAGATGAGGCAATACATGCGCCTATGTTTATAAAAATTAAACACTGGATAGTTGGTTTTCTTTTCTTAAAGAAAAGGCTGGCTGCTAGCTGGTGGTGGCCATAGGGAAGTAATCAAGAAAGACCTTGTGCAGGATCAAATGAGATAACATATGTAAAATATGCAAACATTAAGGGGCTATATAAGTGCTAGCAATGATGGTAACCATGATGATGATGAAATACATAAAGAAACAGGCATTTGTTAAGCACGTATTATGTGCTAGGCTTATTAAGCACTTTGCAAATATGATTTTTTGATCTTCACAACAACCCTTCCTGATTGGTGCTACTATAATCCCCATTTTATAATTGAGAAAAAAAAATAGGGCAAACAAACATTAAGTGACTTGTCCAGGGTAAGACAGCTAGTAAGTATCTGAGGCCAAATTTGAGCTCGGGTTTTCCTGACTCTAGGTCTTCTATATTCTGTGTCACCTACAGTGGGTTGTCTCTGATGATCATCATCAGTAGCAGTACCATCCTCATAATCTAATATTGATAATGATGATGATGGAGAGGGTGGTACAATGCTCTTATCTTTGTGTTTTCTACTTTGATGGCTATCATACCTGTTAGAATCGTGGAGTAGAAGGGAACATTAGGAATTGTCTTGTTCACCCTCCCCCTCCCTTTATTTTACCAGTGATGAGGTAAAGCTCAGAGAGGTGGTGAAGTTGAAAGAATATGAGATCTGGAATCATGGAACGTGGAATCATGTTTCTATTTATTATGGCTTTTGGCAGGTCATGCAACCTCATCTATAAAAGAAAAAGTCTCTTTCTGCTCTAATTCTAATGATTCCGAAGGTCACAGATCCAATTAGTGACAGAGCTGGGATGGGTACCCATATTTTCTAAGAGTCTCATGGACTTCTCTTCTGCAACTTTGCTGTGCAAAGAGTTTTCTAGCTGTTAAAATGTTATGCCAAAATCCAATTCCTTGCTTTAAGAAAATCTTACTATTAAAAACTTGATATTACTCTATGAATGCAACCAACAAAATGTCTTATATGTAGTAGGTATTGAATAAATGAATTCCGCTAAAGCATCCAATTAGTCATAGTGATGAGTGGTAGGTAGTGCTTAAAACAAGGTTTTTCAGGTGAATAGTCTTGTCATAAAAGTGATTTCTTCCATGTCTGAGCTTTTCCTGCTAATCAAGTTGACTATAATGTTTTCATCCCATGACCCTTATGATGAAATTCTTCTGCTCCTCACCTCTGTTTTTCAATATCCCTGCCTTCATTCATGGCTCAACTCAAGATCTACTTCAGACAAGTTCTTTTATAATGCCCTCAGTTGTTACTGCTTCCCCTCACCAGATGATTCTTATATTTGTTTCATACATATTTCCAATTCATTTATATGTATGCATTCTGTTGCTCTCCTGTACCCCAATAGAATGTAAGTTTCTTGAACACATGGGCTATTTATCTTCTTTTTTCAAATTTTATATTCAGAGTACCTAGAAGAGTGCTTAGCACAAAATAGGAGTTTCATAAATGCTCATTTAATTGAATTCTGAAGTGGGATTCAAACCCTGGCATTCCCAATTCTGTCCAGTATGCTATCCACTAAGCTGTAATTCCTTATTTATTCTATAACCAAGAAAAAGGTAACATGACAATAATTTGCTCTTGGTATTTCAAGTGTTTGTTATCTAGCTAGCTAGATCTAGATAGACAGATATCTATAGATATATACATATTTACAGTTATCAAAATAAATAGACAGATGATATATATAAAAACATATACATATATCTATAGATATACATGCACATATATATGTACGTATATATGTATATATGTGTTTGTGCATGTGTGTGTGTGTGTGTGTTCATCCTTTGTTGCTGAAGAAGACCATGCCATCAGAGAAATAATGACATGACTTTCACTTGACTTTGTTTTGAGTGAGGGAGGGCTGTGCAGGTCACCAGCCTCACTTCTCCTCCAGAGCCATCTGAATCCAGTGACCAGATATTCATCAAGATAACTGGAGATGACCCAGGATGAGGCAATTGGGGTTAAGTGAATTGCCCAAGGTCACATAGCTAATGAGTGTCAAGTGTCTGAGGTGAGAATTGAATCCAGATCTTCCTGAATCTGGAACTGGTGCCCTATCCACTGCACCACCTAGCTGCCCCATTTATACATGTATACAGAGAGAGAGAGAACACTGGAGAAATAGAAAAAGAGATATAAAGACATACAGAGGGAGAGACAGAGAATGATATAGATGGATTGATAGAGTAAAGCTAGAGAGAAAAATAGAAATACAGAGATAAACAGAGATAGAGAATAACCGAATGAGAGCTATAGATAATATAGAAAGCATGATCTTTGATAACTTGCAGCTTTCTATACAGTACTATTCAGTCTTTGTTTCACTATGGAGGTGGGTGCATTTCAAAGTTGGGCAATTACATGGTCATGGTCCAAGTAACTACTCAAACCCCCTCGCTTCCAGGCCAGACTTTTGAGTAGCATAAGGTCAGTATCATTTCCTTTCACTTTCCTAACCCAGCTGACTCACCTTCTCTCAGACCTTTTGCTTAGACAAGCTAGGCTTGCCTTTCTTTGGGTCCTGTGCTGAGACCAAAGTGTTTTCAATGTCACGGTGTTTTTGAAGGTACTTAACGATGTTGATAGAATCAGTAACACAATTAGCAAGGTGCCAGTGATACAGTTCATGGTGCAAGCTTCCTGCCTTGTGCTTTACATATGCTGGCTTTTGATGAAAAATGAAGAGGACTCTGGGAGTTTAAAGACTTAATAGCTTCTGTTTCCAATAGAGGGTGATTCTTCCAAGGGCAGAGCAAATTACACAGATTTATTACATTCTTTTTTTGCTCAGTCCATCTACCCTCTACCTCATGAGTTGCAAAGTAGAGTATTTTATTCTCCATTAAACTCTTTAATTTTTTTCAAGGAGTAATGTATGTTTTTATAGCTTAAAAAAATTATCAGTCTGAATGCTGCTATTGTGACGAGACTTTTCATGCTCAACAGTTACTGCATGCAACAGCCTAGTCTGCAAAGACAAGAACAAGGCAAGGATCATTTACGGAATAAGGGGGACAAAAGAAAGAAAAGAACTTTTTTTTTTCTCTTCTCCTTCCAACACCAGTTATGTTGTCCTCTTTTAGAGAGATTTCTTTCATCTCTTACCTGCCATTTAGGCCAAGGAACAAGCAAATTCACCAAACAGGGTCTAAGAGTCTAGTTATTAACTGAAAGGGAATATCCATAATACATAACTAGAAAAATGAATTAAAGAAAATATAAATACAAAACATTGCTTCAATTTAATGTGATGAAATGGGAATAATAAAGCTCATAGGATCATAAAAGTAACATAATAAACATTACTACCCAGCTAATGTGATGGGGATTAAGGGTAGTAGACTGCTAGTTCTTACTGGTTGGTAATCATTCTTCTTCTTAGGCACTTTGCATTACCAAAAATATTACCACTCCTTTGACTAAAATGCCCAGATTCTAAGTTTAGTACCTAAACTTTGGTCCTTCCATTCATAATCAGCTGAACATCAGTATCCTGCAAGATGATAGCTTTAGTTACCTGTGGGAAGGCATGCTTCATTCAGTTTCTACTATCATGTGGTTTTCATAATAACATTATCTAGAGCTTTCCCTACCCCTGAGGTGTCCTGGTCCATTTCTTTGAATTTATATGGTGATAGGCAAAATCTATAGTCTCATTTGCATTGTACCTCTCATTTAACAAGTAACACACTCACATCTACTCTCTTTTTTTCTATGTGGTTTAAAAAATAGGGAGGAGTCAAGATGGTGGAGTAGAAAGACATACATATGCTAGCTCCGAACCCACAGCCCATAAAATATCTGTAAAGAAGAGCTCCCAACAAATTCTGGAGCAGCAGAAGCCGCAGAACAATGGAGCAGAGGGGATTTCTGTTCCACAGAGACCTGAAAAACTTACCTGAAAGGTCTGTCGCGCCCTGGACCCAGAGCAGAGCCCAGCCCTGCCTTAGCCATGTGGCACAGAGAGGAGCAGATCCCAGCGGACTTCAAGGACAGAATCTCCAGTGGCCATGCAGGTCCCTCCACCCACAGGTGACAAGGGTCAGTGAGAGAGTCTTTTTGGGTGGCCGAGAGGGGAGTGGGGTGTCCCCGTGGCTCGGGCCCCCTTGGGAGGCAGCAGAGGGGGTGGCGGCAGAGGACAGGGGCTCCCAAAGCAGGCAGGAATTCCAATCCATTGTTGAAGGTCTCTGAAAACCCCCTGAGGGAACTGAGCCCTGTGTGGAGGTTCTGCCCCAACCTGAGCACCTAAACTTAATCTCACACTGAATAGCAGCCCCACCCCCACCCAAAGCCCTGAGGCTGGGAAGCAGCATTTGAATCTCAGACCCCAAGCACTGGCTGGGCATATCTGGAGGTGTGGTGGGGGTGGAAAGAAAACTCAGAAGTCAAGTCACTGGCTGGGAAAATGCCCAGAAAAGGGAAAAAAAAATAAGACTATAGAAGGTTACTTTCTTGGTGAACAGATATCTCCTCCCTTCCTTTCTGATGAGGAAGAACAATGCTTACCATCAGGGAAAGACACAGAAGCAAGGCTTCTGGATCCCACACATCCAAAATAAATATACCATGGGCTCAGGCCATGGAAGAGCTCAAAAAGGATTTTGAAAATCAAGTTAGAGAGGTGGAGGAAAAACTGGGAAAAGAAATGAGAGAGATGAAAGAAAAGCAGGCCAACACCTTGCTAAAGGAGACCCAAAAAAATGCTGAAGAAAATAACACCTTGAAAAATAGGCTAACTCAATTGGCAAAAGGGGTTCAAAAAGCCAATGAGGAGAAGAATGCTTTCAAAAGCAGAATTAGCCAAATGTAAAAGGAGGTCCAAAAACACACTGATGAAAATAATTCCTTAAAAATTAGAATGGAGCAAATGGAAGCTAATGACTTTTTGAGAAATCAAGAAATTATATAACAAAACCAAAATAATGAAGAAATAGAAGACAAGGTGAAACAACTCATTGGAAAAAAAAAAAAAAAAGAACAACTGAGCTGGAAAATAGATCCAGGGGAGAAAATATAAAATTATTGGTCTCCCTGAAAACCATGATTAACAAAAAAAAAGAACCTAGACATCATCTTTCAAGAAATTATCAAGAAAAACTACCCTTGTATTCAAGAACCAGATGGCAAGATAGATATGGAAAGAATTCACTGATCACCTCCTAAAAGAGATCTCAAAAGAAAAAGTCCTAGAAATATTGTACCCCAATTCCAGAGTTCCCAGGTCAAGGAGAAAATATTATAAACAGGCCAGAAAGAAACAGTTCAAGTATTGTGGAAACACAATCAGAATTACACAAGATCTAGCAACTTCTACACCAAGGGACTGAAAGGCTTGGAATATGATATTACAGAGGTCAAAGGAGTGAAGATTAAAATGAAGAGTTACCTACCCAGCAAGAATGAGCATAATACTTTAGGGGAAAAAAATTGAATTTCAATGAAATAGATAACTTCCAAGCATTTTTGTTGAAAAGACCAGAGGTATATAGAAAATTTGACTTTCAAATACAAGAATCAAGACAAACAGGAAAAGGTAAACAAGAAGGAGAAGCCATAAGGGACTCATTAAAGTTGAACTGTTTATATTCCTACATTGAAAGATGAGATTTATATATGTGTGTGTATTTATATATGCATGTATATGTATATATGTGTTTGTATGCATGTGTATATTATATATGTATAGGCATATATTTATGTCTATGTATACATGTATTATATATGTGGGTGTAAGTATATGTATCTATCTGTATATGTATATGTATACACATACATGCATACAGATACATACATAGCTATATACACATATAGATACATACATAGATATGCATACATACACATATACAAACACATACAATATAGATATATACACTATCTATACATACATGTGCATATATGTATGCATACATTTATACATATGCATACACTTATATATATGCATACACACATATATGCCCACACACACAGAGAGCACAGAGTGAGCTGAATATGAAGGGAGGATACCTAAAAAAATAAAATTAAGTGTTGAGAGGAACATACTGGGAGAAAGAAAAAGCGAGAGGCACAGAATGTAGTAAAAAGAATGTTCATGCCAATATGAAAATTTGACTGCACATGTATGACCTATTTCAAATTAGGAGGAAGGGAGAGAATTTAGACCTCAAAGTTTAAAAAAAATGTTGAAAATTGTTTTTACTTGTATTTGGGAAAAAATATTAAAAAAAAAAAAGAAAAGATAATAGCACCCTGGTGAGGAACACTGATCTGTTGTTTTTTTGCCTTAAAGCCTTTCCTTTTAGATTGTCTTCAATTTATCCAATAAATATCTTGTTTACACATAGTTGTTTGCCCCTTAGACTCTTGACTTCTTGAGAGCAGGGATTGTTTCATGCTTTTTCTGTATATCCATAAAGTTTAGCATACTGCCTAACACATAATAGGTGCTTCACAAAGGCTTGTCAACTTGTAGATTGAACGTTCTTTGGTAGAAATCCAATAATGCCTTTTGAACATCCAAAGATATGAACTATTTAGCAACTTTTCTTCATGAATGTAGCTGAAAGGCAGTTGGGAGTTAATCATTCAGGAAAGAGAGAAGAAGACGGCCTGAATGATGAAAGATGGTTTAGGCTAGGAGAAACAGCATCAGAAGTAGAACATTTAAGTCTGAGAGTAAGAAGCAGAAAGATTGATTTTTCTATTGTAATAGATGCTCTAATTGGAATATTTCAGTTGTCAAAACTCATCATAGATTCATGAATTCTTAAAGCTGAAAGACACTTTGGAAATCATCTAATTGAACTGCTGTCCCAGACTGATGTTATCTAATCCCTCCTTGCCAATACTTTCTGCGAAGCGAGCACACCACTAGTTGAGACCATCTTTTCTCTGACTAGATAATCCTAACCCTTAGAAAGTTAATGTGGAAATACTTCTCTAGTATTTGTTCTACAATCATAAACTATTGACCAACATAAATAGTGTATTTATCACCACAGTCTCTAAGAATTTGGGAAAAACAAAACAGAAACAAAAACATGTTGAAGCTAATATTACCCTTCCTCTCCAATAGGAGGGACTCTACAACATAGACACTGTGGCCTCTAGGTAGAAGGAGAAAGAAATGTAGGAAAATCTGAAAAAAGAAATAAATAACTTCATTTTTTGTCTCAATATCATCACCAGCATCTTCCTGGATATTGTATCATTTTTTATTGTATATTATCTAACATTTTGTTTTTTAAAAATTCTCTTTTCTACCTGCAGTTTCTCTGGAAGTAAAGGGAGAAGGGAAAGTTCCCCTGTGATATTTTCTACATGGTCATATGGAAAAACTAAAAATTTAAGATTTTTTCCACCTTGAAGGCCCCTTTCATGCATACAAGACTCAAGAATTTCAAGCATTTTAAGAATAGAACCTCTCCTTGAAGCTCATGTTCTCTGTAATGTATTCCAGTAATTCCACCAGTGGTATGTGTGCATTCTGAGCCCAGAATCCTCATAAAGGGAGGAGTCCAGTGAAGAAATGTTGAAGCATAACTTTCACAATTACTTACTCTTTCTGTTTATTTGGTCATGTTTGACTCTTTGGTGACCCCATTTTAGGATTTTCTTGGCAGAGACACTAGAGTGGTTTGCCATTTCCTTCTCCAGCTCGTTTTATAGCTGTGAAAACTGAGGCAAATAGAGTTAAGTGACTTGCCCAGGATCACACAACTGGTAAGTGTCAGAGGCCAGATTTGAACATAAGAAGATGAGTCTTCCTGTCTCTAGGCCTAGCATTCTCTCTATTGTGCCACCTAGCTGCCCCAGCATCAACACATGCTTAGGTGACCATCTCATGAAATTGAGGTAGCTACGTACAATTGAATGAAACAGCAAAGCAATAGCTGTAGACTGTCGAGATACAATTGCTATGCTTCCTTAGGTAGACATCGTGGTGAGAGATTCCTTGTCTTGTTTTTCACTGCTCATCAATTGACCTATGCACAGGGAGAAGACTGTTACTATAATGATCTCATACATCACAATGCAAAATGACTTTTTCTGAAGGGAGGCTACAAAGGGAAGGGAACGGAAGGGAAGAAGAATTTATTAAGCTCTTACTATAGTAGTCCTGATCTATATCTGGTCACTGGACCCAAATGGCTCTGGAGGAGAAAGTGAAGCTGATGACTTTGCACTGTTGGCAAAGATTTTGTTGTTGTTGTTGTTTTGGCCAATTGTAATAGGGCATCTCCTCTCTTCTCCTTTCTCCACATAGGATATCATTCCCTTACCTGAGGGTGCTCTGTGCAAAAGAATGTTAATTTTGATGGCTGAAGCCTACCTTGATATCTTGGGGTTTACTGGCTACATTTCTTTGTTAAAGACCAAGCCTTAAACCCAGTTCTCTCTGGTTCTCATTGATGATCAACAGTATGTCTCGCCCAAGCACAACTTTTGAGCTCTAATGACTCAGAGTGAATGTAAATAGCAATTGTTTCTCTTTTGGCAAGAAACCCTGAGGGTCTTCCTCTCCCAGGTCTTTTTTTTTTTTTTTTAAAGGGGCCATCCCTTGAGTCACTTAAACAGCCGTAATCACTGATGAGTTTTGCCTCAGTCAAAGTGAAAACTTGCAGAGACCTTAGCTTGAAAAGGCCAAGGTCTTCTACTGTATCCTGAAACATTTCCAGTTGTCCTGTTCTATTGTTTTGGTTATGTCTTTCATTCTTGAAGAGGACCAAGATTACATCACTATGCTAGAGTCAAGTTACAGTGTGTCTGACTGTGACTGATGAGACTAAGAAGAGTTCAGAATGCTCTACCACAGGTCAGGCACAAATAGTCCATGTAAACATTTGGGATAGATACTCCAAATTTGTGCAGTCTCAATTCTCCTTTGCTCACAGAGCACAGCACCTTCTCTAATGTGGGCACACCATGCTGAGAAGTCCTGTGCCTGTGTCTCCCATGTCACACAATCAATCCCAAAGTCCTTAAGAGAGACGTTGAGAGTGATTGTCACTGACCACCATGTAAATATCTGCTCTGTGTGAGTTCTCCATAAAATTGTCATTTTTGGCAAGCGTATATTTTGTATTTGAACAATGTGACCAGTCATTGGAGTTTTGCTCTCTAAAGTAGTTTAGTTGGCCAAGTTTAGTTGGCCAATCAGGTCATTGGACCCACATGGCTCTGGAGAAGAAAAGGAGGCTGGTGATTTTGTGATTTTCTTGACTAGAATCCAATTCACTTGTAATTCGTGGCATCATCATCTTGTTCATCGTCTTCTTCAAAAACAAAGGACAAACCACAACTACGTACCAGGCACTCTTCTAAGTAAGCACTTTCCAAATTCTTCATCTGATCCTGGGAAGTAGATGCTATTATCCCATTTTACAATTAAGGAAACTGAGGCAGGTAAAGGTTAAATGACTTGCTCAAGATCACACAGGTAGGAAGTGTTTGAGGCCAGATTTGAGCTCAAGTCTTCCTGACTCCAGGTCAGGTGCTTCATCCACTGGGTCACCTTGTAGTCTGATATAAGAAGAAAAATGTCTGCTAGAACATGATTAGTTTACAAAGTCAGTGATCATCTTATTCCTCAATACCAGTGTTGCAATCTAGTCCCCTGATATTTCAAAATCACTCACCCTCATTTTATAGGTACTGATGCTAAAATCAGCTCAGAGACTCAACCAAGGTCTTAAGCAATAGGTAGTATTGTTAAGTATTAATTATTAATAAGTAGGTAATTATGCTGATTGAACCTGAATAAAAAACTCCCTAATTCAAATTTGGACTCAGCTCATATCTTGTGTCTTCTCTTATTATTGGTGGCAGAGCTCTTCCTACCAATGTCCTCTTACCTTCTGT
The DNA here is from genome assembly GCF_028372415.1 of Notamacropus eugenii. Lineage (NCBI taxonomy): Eukaryota > Metazoa > Chordata > Mammalia > Diprotodontia > Macropodidae > Notamacropus > Notamacropus eugenii. The sequence goes on along the minus strand of NC_092878.1, from coordinate 41,300,620 downwards.
TTTTTCGCTTCATTCTCATGCTTAGCATATCCAACATCTATATTGGTGAGTCTGAGGAGCCACTTTAGCATCACAAGCGCAAAACTATTATCACCATGTTCAGAATGACATTTATCTATGTCTTTTGAGACTTTGGCACTTACAGGTTAGCTGCTTAATCCAAATAAAGACTTTGTCCTTTGGCCAAGTGCAGACTTGTAATCTCTCCTGCTAGGGGAGGCTGAGGCCAGTGGATCCTTTGAGCTTGGGAATTCTAAGCTGCAGTAATGATAAAGCCAATCTGGCAGCATTGGCTGGTACCAGTGTGGTGAATCCTGAGAGCAGTAGGCCACCAGTGCTGCCTAAGGAGCAGCAAAGCAGCCCAGGTTGGAGATAAAGCAAATCAAAGCATCTGAACCAATCAGTCAGTCATTGGCGGCTGTACTTCCGGCCTGGGTAAGATTGTCTCAAAAACAAAAGACAGACAGATCAGCGACCACAAAAATCACTTATTATTAATCCATCAATAAGGATGTACAAAGCGCTAAATGCACAAGGTAAAACAAAAATAGCCCCTGCCTTCAAGGACCTTATATTCTACTAAGCTAAACCCTAAATTCTCCCTGTAGTTCATTTCAAAATGGCAATCCAGCTCTGAGCCTTTGGTGACATGACTGCTTTCCAGGAGCACAGCAGTGTGAAATTATGTAAAGGACTACTTGTCAGCCAAGAAGAGAAAGGCAGAAAACACTCTGGGAACCCAGCTGACTAAGATGGGCACAGAGCTCCTAAGTCAGGGTGCCTGCTGAATGACTGCAGGGTCATCTTTTCCTGTGTAAGCTCCCATGTCTAATGTAGAAGGACCAGACAGGAAAATTACAGAGGGAAGTGGGGGTGGGGGAAGTCCTGGAGGATTCTACTGGCTTCTTGACTTGGAAACAGCAATCCTGCTCCATCTGTCCTAATCTAATGATGATATGAGCTTCAAAGCATAAAACTTTGAGCAAAAGTAAGCAATCTCATTAAGATAAATAGAAAGCAGTTGGTGGAAGGAGGACAAAGGTAGCCTGACACCTCCAGATTTGTAATTATAAGTACCTGAAGATGGAGATAGAGTGTAGAGGCAGGCACAGGAGGATGCTGAGTGGGTGGGTGGGGGACAGAAAAACAACAACAGGGACATCAACACTAGAAAATGAGAAGGGGAAAAAATAGCCCAGGTAGGAAACTCCCGCTGTTTGTTGCAGTGTTAAGAATGCACATTCATTGCTGAGACATGGAGGTAGTCAAATGCCAGCTAACAGGAGCTAGGAAAGAGGATAAATAGTTGCCAAGTGAATTCTTAATGCTGAGTTTTGGAAAGAGGTGATGTAGGGAACAAATAAATAAATAAATAACCCTACCCACTAATATTCACAGTGACATTTTGGGAGAAAAGGGGACCTGGTGGATGCATTCATCTACTTCATGACAGGTGCTTGTGTGAGTAATCATTTTCTCCCACCTTTGCAAATACCTCTGCAGATATTTATTTATTTATAAGGCAACCTGGGGTTTACAGTGGATTCACTTGCTGCCTTAGCTTGGTCTACTCCAGTAACACTTACCTCATATGATAGAAAGGGCTTCCCTAAGCTTTCTTAAGGTCTGCTTTTTAATCCCCCCTCCCGCTGATAAACGGAGCTCTTTATTTTTGATCTTGTCACTTTGGCAATAATCCTGGTGGTGAATTCTCTAGGAGTTAAGACAACTAGAGCTTTGTGCTAGGGTAGAGGGGGAAAATATTGTTACAACATTCCAGTGCTTCCAGGTTCTCTGATTGACCTGTGCAACCCAAAGGCATTAGGTTTCTACCCTTCCACAGGCTTCCTTCTGAGCCTTCTGTTTGACAACTCTGCCTTATCCTCATGACTTCCTTCTATGTGTTGTCATGGTGGGACTATATTTGATCAGGGCAAAATGATGACTGGCCCATTCCATGCTCCTCGTGGGAGTTGCTTTTACTGACTGCAATGGATATTCCTCTACATGTTTCTGCTTTTACTTCTATTACACTCAATCCTATCCCCTCCTCCTGGAGGGCTTGTCTAGCTAGATTACACTACACAAATCCAGGGAGGACAACTCTCTGCATCTCACTCTCTCTACTCTTCAAATTAATTTTCTCTAAATGCCAAAATTCCTCATATAAAGATTGATAGTTCTAAGAATCTAGCCTCCCTTTATACTTTGCATTTCATATTTTGAAATCAACAACATGGAAGCAAAAGTGACCCCAGAATCACATAGTTCCTTCCTATTGTTCTTCCAGGATTCCTCATGATTACAAAGGCAAGTCAGAATTTCTGTACCTCATTGGTGACCATTTGAAGCATGTTTTGGCAGTCATCTCAAATATTTCATCATTCACCTCCTTTTTCATCTATTTCCTAAAATGTGGCCCAGGGTCTCAACAAATAGTGCCAACTCCCAACTATGGTCAATGGCTACATAGGCTCATGAAAGAAAAGACTTCAGATAGAGAGATCAGAGCTTTCCCTCTGAGCCTCTGGAATCTAAAACCTAAGAGTAACAGATAGGCAGTGGACAATGATTCTATCTCTTGATTCTGCTAGAATCTGGATTTCCACATGTTTACACAATAGTTTTTCTTTAAAGAATGAGGTAATAGCATAACAAGAATACAGAAGAAACAAATGGGGAGGTTTAGCATGTTGGAAAGAACATTGAACTCTCAGTTCTCATTCTTAGAAATTGTGCAACTATGGTTAAATCACTTGGCCCTTTTGAACATCAATTTCTTCAAATGTAAAGTAAGAGTGATGAAAGTAGCTGTCCAACTCTATTAGGTGATTATGCAGCCTCTGCTTGAAGATCTCCAAGGAGAAGGAATCTACCACCTCTCAAGGCAGCCTATTCTACTCACAGCATTACCTTGAGCAAGACACTATAAACCCCAAAGAGTTATAAAAACATAAGCTGGCCAAGAACATGGGCCAACATGAGGCCCATACCTATCTATATAAATACATTAGCATTTCTTCTTGTTTATAATAACTGCCCTGACTATTTGACTATCCATCCCTCAAGTTTTTATATCTGGAGCACCTGTATATTAAAGCCCCAATCTAGGTATTTGATCTAGTTCAAGAAAAAAAAAGTCCTTGAATCCCTAGTTCAGAAGACATAGCATTCATTCACTTTGGCTTTTGGCCCTTCTGGGATGAAAACCCTGGTCTTGGCCTCTTGCCTTGTACACAAGCTCCAATAACTGGATTTCTGAATTGTTCCATTGTAATGGAGTTCCTGCCTTGCTTCTTTGTTTGGTGCCCAGTTTCTCTGGGACTGCTGTTTTAACGTACTCTCTCATGAGTCCTTCTGAGGAATAGATTTGTACCCTCAAACTTCAGTTCCTACAGCAGTACCCCATACGTGTCTCCAGATCCCCTATTTCAATAACCAACTGTTTGTTTGGACTACTGCCTATTAACTGATGCCAGCTTTTCTTAATGACATGCTCTGCTCACCTGCTGGGATGCCCAGGCAGTCTGGCACTTTGTAATTTTTATAAATATCACACAACCACATTATTGGCTGATGATAGACGTCTTTGATGATGGCCACCTGCTTACCTGGTACCTGGACCTGCTGCCACAGTTCTCTGATATTTATGAAATAACAGAATTTGAATTGGGAAGGACCTCAGGGTCCATCTAGTCCCACTGATCCATATAGGAAAGGAATATCCATTATCACATACCCAACAAGTGTGCAGTTATCCATTCTCTGAAGACCTCAACAGAGATGGAACCCTCTTTACTCAAGGCAATGCATTCTGCTTCTGGACATGTCTAGAAGTTAGGATGTTTTCCCTATGTCAAGCCAAATTTTAATACTACGACTTCTACTTGTTGCTCCTGATTGTCTCTCCTGGACCAAAGAGAGTAAGTCCAATACCTCCCGCAAGTGAAAGTACTTCAAATTCTTGAAGAATGTTTATGGATTTGTCTTCTCTGGGATAAACATGCCTAATTCTTTCAACTGATGCCTGTGTTATGTAGACTCACACTTTTGCTATCTCATTTGCTCTCTAGCTTATTAACATTTCTTAAACTGTGTTTCCCACAATGGAACACAAGAAAAATTCAACTGAGGTCTGATGAGGGCAGTGCACAAAGTGACAATTACCTCTCTATCCCTGGAAGATCATCATAACTTTTTTTTTTTTTTGATCAGCATACACTAATAACTCATATTGAGACCGTGGGTCACTAAGACCCTCAGATCTTTTTCAGAACACCTGCTTTCTAATCATGTCTCCTCTGATTTATAATTGTGATGCTGACCCACCCTTTGTCTAAACATTCTCAGAGGGGAAAGGTTTTCAATGCCCTGATTTTGTGAGACTACCTAGAGTCAGACTTTCAGACAGCCCCACACACTGATATTTGCCACTGCTCCATATATTTCACACATATCATCACAGGGTTAACATTAGGGTTAACACTCTCCCATACGTGAAGTCCTCCTTTTTTCATGTTTAACTGAGTGCACATACACATACATGTGTGTATATATACATATATATGTACACACATATATACATAAGTAAACATATGTGTGTGTGTGTGTGTGTATATATATATATATGTATATATATATACCTTAACCAATTTTTAAAACTTTACAAAAAGAGATATTAGTTTCAGAAAACATGGATGCCTAATGACTCTTCTGACATCATTCCAACTCCAGAGAGCAGAGAAATATCTATTCAGAGGCCCAGAGGGCAGTCTTAAAAAGGAAAAAACAAAATCACAAACCCAAACTCAGGAACTTTTACACTAACTCTTGGACTCCTTCTTCATCCCTTTTCACTGTGAATTCCCTCCATGTATTCAGAGTCCTGGGTTTACCTGGGTTATAGCACATTGCCAGTATTGCATTGCAGTCAGCTCTTTAAACTATTATTCCTTGACACTTAAAAAATAAGTGACTTCAGTTTAGTCAGTCCGCTGCAGACGGCAGCCTCCCTATGTCTTGGTACAAGGTCTTCAGGAATTGTGGCAGTGTGGCAAGGTGGGAAATAAACACAATGACAAGACCGTCATCAAAATCATCAAGCAAATACAAACTTCACGACACACAAACTTATTCCTCAAACTATCATCCTAAATCTCTCCTCTCTTTCTTAGACAAATTTCTAAGGGGAAAACAAAATGAAGTAAAAATCTATCTATCCTTTTTTTGTTTATTTTTTTACATCTGTTTTTTGCTTATCTAATCCTTGACTCTGCAGTCTGGCTTTAAACTTCTTTATAACCGAAACTACTGACTTAGTTGTGAGATTTGACATTCTTCTCTCAGTCCTCATCCTTCTTGACCTATTTTTTTCATTCAACACTGTTGACCAACCTTTCCTCCTGAATACTCTTTCCTCTCTGGGTTTCCATGGCATTGCTGTCTCCTGGGTCTCTTCCTATCTGTCTGACTGTTCCTTCTCAGTCTCATTTGCTGGTTTATCATCTATAATATACCCTCTAACTTTGGATGTTCCTCATTTTTTCTGACCCAGTCATCGAGTCAAAAACCAATTGTTCTTGGGTTCTTTTCTCTTCTTGGTGCATAGTGGATAGAATGCTAGAATTGGCATCACAATGATATGAGTTCAAATCCAGTCTCAGACACTTATTAGCTGTGTGACCCAGGGCAAGTCCACTTAATCTCTGTCTGCCTTAGTTGTCTCATTTTAAAAATGGAGATAATAGTGCCTACCTCCAAGGCAATGTTCTGATGTTTGAGCTAATTTTTGTAAAGTACTTTGCAAGTATTACATACATATACATACATACATACATACATATGTATGTATGTATATATGTGCATATATAACACACACACATATATACATATATACACATATATATGTATATATGTGTGTGTGTGTATATATATATATATATATATATATATATATATATATATATATATATATATATATATATATACACATATGATATATATTCTAGCTATTGTTACTAATTCTCTATACTCTGACCCTGGGTGACCTAATCAGCTCCTATGAGTTTAGTAATCATCATTGTGCAGAGGATTCCCATAACTATGTATACAAATGAATTTATTAGGTGCAAGCTTGCATCTGCAATTTAAAACTAGATCATTCATAGTTATGCTAAAGTCAACTCAGAAGCAGAAGTCATCATCATATACCCACCCCTCTTCCATACCCCCATCCCTAAAGTCACTCAGGTTCACAACAGCAGTGTTACCCTTGACCCTTTAGTCTCCCTCACCTGACATACCCAATAAATTGTCAGATCTCTTTGTTTCTTCTTCTGTATAATATTTCTTGTATCTGTCCCCTTCTTTCAATGCAAGATGCCACCAACTTAGTCCAAGTCTTCATCACCTCTTGACAGGATGGTTGCTATGACCTTCTAAGTGATCTTCCTTCCTCTTTTGCTATGGAGCTTGGGTCTGGTCCCCTTGTTAATGTCTTTACTTCTGAAGAAAATTTAGAAAAAAAGCTATTCATTATAATATAGTATGGGCCCCAAAGTCATTCAGGTCTTTCCCCTCTCTAATCGATCCTTCATATCAAAATGATTTTCCTTTAGGGTAGATTAAACCATGTTACTTTCCTCATTGTAAACTCCACTTATTGTCTCTAGAATACCTATTTTAACTTCTCTGATTAGCTTTTAAAGTCCTTCATGGGTAGGATACCACCTATCTTTCCATTCTCTCTATGTGTTACTTCCTCTTCAGCACCCTGACATCCAACCAAACTGAACTTGTTTCTCTTTAGCACACCTGGCATTCTACCTCCTGTCTCTAGGCCTTTGAACTGTCTCTCATATGACTGACATGTGCTCCCTTCTCACCTTTACTTGAAATAATCTTTCTGATGCTTTAAGGCACAGCCCTAATGTTTCTTCTAAATGTAACATTTCCTGATCACACCAACAAACAGCTAGTACCCTGTGACCCAAACTCTCTTTTATTTAACTATTTCATACATTTTGTATCTATTCTCATAAGTATGTATATATACACATATATTTATATACACACATCTCTTTTTTTTCTTCCTTCTTTCCTTCCTTCCTTCCCAAGTTCTACTTCAACAGGAAGATTGGGACTCCAGAGGAAGTTTAGCACTTTTTCCTTCAGGATTAGATCAGAAGAACAGTGACTCCCAATGCATTTGATCATGAGTACTCATGCAATACGCTCCTCCAAAATTGCTTAATAAGTTGACAACCATCAGTTTTTATAAAAGGATGGGGTGAAGATAGGTGTGGTTGAATTGGATATAAACATCATAATTGTATATTACAGAGAGGATGTATGTGTGTTAGTCCATTGCTGAAGAAGACCAGAAAGGATACATACTGAAAAGGTATAGCAAATTCAGTAGCACAAAACAATTGCACCCTCAGACCTGAAGTGTACTGTCCCCTGAAAAGTTGTGCTTAAGCTGATAGTGGTTGGTACAGAACATCTTCTCTACCACAAGGGTGTACTTTCTCTCCTCTATGCACACAAGGTCCTTGGGAAGAATGGGTTTCAAAAGGGTCAATACATTGATGGATTGATTTAAACAAGTTACTCCTCAGCACTGGGTCCTTATTAGATTCAGCCCCTACCAGCTTTTGTAGTCTCTATTATCAATTCCAGAAGCTGAGGGGACTTCTCATAGTGTTTTTATTTTTTTTTTTGAATTTTATTTTTATTTTTATTATTTTTTTTAAATTTATTTATTTGACATTCATTTTAACAAAATTTTGGGTTCCAAATTTTCTCCCCTTTTGTCCCCTCCCCCCACCCCAAAACACTGAGCATTCTAATTGCCCCATCACCAATCTGCTCTCTCTTCTATGATCCCTCTCTGCCCTTGTCTCCATCTTCTCTTTTGTCCTGTAGGGCCAGATAACTTTCTATACCCCTTTACCTGTATTTCTTATTTCTTAGTGGCAAGAACATTACTCGACAGTTGTCCCTAACACTTTGAGTTCCAACATCTTTACCTCCCTCCCTCCCCACCCCTTCCCTTTGGGAGGCAAGCAATTCAATATAGGCCAAATCTGTGTAGTTTTGCAAATGACTTCCATAATAGTTGTGTTGTATAAGACTGACTATATTTCCCTCCATCCTATCCTGTCCCCCATTACTTCTATTCTCTTTTGATCCTGTCCCTCCCCATGAGTGTTGACCTCAAATTGCTCGCTCCTCCCCATGCCCTCCCTTCCATCATCCCCCCCACCCTGCTTATCCCCTTATCCCCCACTTTCCTGTATTGTAAGATAGGTTTTCATACCAAAATGAGCGTGCATTTTATTCCTTCCTTTAGTGGGATGTGATGAGAGTAAACTTCATGTTTTTCTCTCACCTCCCCTCTTTATCCCTCCACTAATAAGTCTTTTGCTTGCCTCTTTTATGAGAGATAATTTGCCCCATTCCATTTCTCCCTTTCTCCTCCCAATATATTTCTCTCTCACTGCTTGATTTCATTTTTTTAAGATATGATCCCATCCTCTTCAATTCACTCTGTGCACTCTGTCTCTATGTGTGTGTGCGTGTGCGTGTGCATGTGTGTGTGTGTAATCCCACCCAGTACCCAAATACTGAATAATTTCAAGAGTTACAAATATTGTCTTTCCATGTAGGAATGTAAACAGTTCAACTTTAGTAAGTCCTTTATGACTTCTCTTTGCTGTTCACCTTTTCATACTTCTCTTCATTCTTGTGTTTGAAAGTCAAATTTTCTTTTCAGCTCTGGTCTTTTGATCAAGAATGCTTGAAAATCCTCTATTTCATTGAAAGACCAATTTTTCCCCTGAAGTATTATACTCAGTTTTGCTGGGTAGGTGATTCTTGGTTTTAGTCCTAGTTCCTTTGACTTCTGGAATATCCTATTCCATGCCCTTCGATCCCTTAATGTAGAAGCTGCTAGATCTTGTGTTATCCTGATTGTATTTCTGTAATACTTGAATTGTTTCTTTCTAGCTGCTTGCAATATTTTCTCCTTGACCTGGGAACTCTGGAATTTGGCCACAATGTTCCTAGGAGTTTCTCTTTTTGGATCTCTTTCAGGTGGTGATCTGTGGATTCCTTGAATACTGATTTTGCCCTCTGGTTCTAGAATCTCAGGGCAGTTTGCCTTGATAATTTCATGAAAGATGATATCTAGGCTCTTTTTTTGATCATGGCTTTCAGGTAGTCCCATAACTTTTAAATTGTCTCTCCTGGATCTATTTTCCAGGTCAGTTGTTTTTCCAATGAGATATTTCACATTATCTTCCATTTTTTCATTCTTTTGGTTTTGTTTTGTGATTTCTTGGTTTCTCATAAAGTCATTAGCCTCCACCTGTTCCATTCTAATTTTGAAAGAACTATTTTCTTTAGTGAGCTTTTGAATCTCCTTTTCCATTTGGCTAATTCTGCTTTTGAAAGCATTCTTCTCCTCATTGGCTTTTTGAACCTCTTTTGCCAATTGAGTTAGCCTGTTTTTCAAGGTGTTATTTTCTTCAGCATTTTTTTGGGTCTCCTTTAGCAGGGTGCTGACCTGCTGTTCATGCTTTGACTGCATATCTCTCATTTCTCTTCCCAGCTTTTCCTCCACCTCTCTAAGTTGATTTTCAAAATCCTTTTTGAGCTCTTCCATGGCCTGAGCCCACAGAATATTTAGTCTGGATGTTTGGGATACAGAGGCCTTGACTTCTATGTCTTTGCCTGATGGTAAGCATTGTTCTTCCTCATCAGAAGGGAAGGGAGGAGATGCCTGTTCACCAAGAAAGTAACCTTCTATAGTCTTATTTCTTTTCCCTTTTCTGGGCGTTTTCCCAGCCAGTGACTTGACCTCTGAATATTCTCCTCACACCCACCTCGCCTCCTGACCCTCCCAGCCAGCGCTTTGGGTCTGAGATTCAAATGCTGCTCCCCAGCCTCGGGGCTTTGGCAGGGGCAGGGCTGCTATTCAGTGTGAGATTAAATTCAGGTGCTCAGGTGGGGGCAGGGCCACCTCTCAGGCTCGGTTCCCTCAGGGGGTTTATGCACAGACCTTCAACAATGGATCCAGGCTCCTGCCTGCTTGGGGAGCCCTGGTCTGCTGCTGTGTCAGCTACTGCCTCCCACGACGGCCTGAGTTATGGGGGTACCCCACTCCCCTCTCGACCTGCCAAGATGACCCTCTCACTGACCCCCGTCACCTGTGGGTGGAGGGACCCACACGGCCGCTGGAGATCCTGTCCCTGACGCCCACTCAGATCTGCTCCCCTCCGTGCCGCGGCCGTGGCAGGGCTGGGCTGGGCTCCGCGTCCGCAGAGCGACGGACCTTTTGCGAGAGGTTTGCAGGTCCCTCTGGAACAGAAATCTCCTTTGCTCCACTGTGCTGTGGTCTCTACTACTCCAGAATTCTCCGTGAGTTCCTTTTTACCGATGTTCTATGGATTGTGGGTTCGGAGCTATGTGTATATGCGTCTTTCTACTCTGCCATCTTGGCTCTGCCCCCCCCATAGTGTTTTTAGTATTTCAAAGTTCATAAGTGATCCAATCAATCTCCAAATACTTATTCACCAACTACCAAAAAAGACAAAAATCCAACAGAATATGATACTATTTGCTCAGAGAAGCATTGTGGTCAGGTGGGACATAAGATAAACCAAATCTTTGTCCTTCCCCCCACCTGGAGGCTCACAGAGAAAAGCCCAAAATGGGCAGAGGGAGAGATTTATTGATCTTTTGCTATGGAGCTTGGGTCTGGTTCCATTGCTAATGTTTTTACCTGTGAAGAAAATTGAAAAAAACCCAAAACTTTTCATTATAATATAGTATGGGCCCCAAAACATTCAAGACTGGTTGTAAACTTACATAGTCTACAAATGTTGAATTGAAACCAGAAGGGAGTGTTCTGCCTGCTTTGAGGACTAGAACCGCATTGAGTAGTCTCCCATTATGTTTATATAATTGTCTTTCCATCAGAATTCAAGTTTCTCAAAAGAAAAAAACCAAGCAAAACTTCAGGAAAGAAAGATAAGTTTTTTTGTTTGTATTTATACCTATAGCAAACTAACTGGATATAGTAGGTGCTTAATATATGCTTGCTGTATTGAACTGTGTAGCATGGATGAAAAATAGTTATAGTCCAGGTGAGCGGTAATGAAGTAAATGAAAACCTGAATTGACCAAGATTATATACATATACATACAAATACACACACACACACACACACACACACACACACATATACCTATATATTGAGAGAGAGAAAGAGATAGAGATAGAGAGAGAGACAGAGACAGAGAGACAGAGAGACAGAGAGAGAGAGTTTTTTGACATCAGTAGCTTTGGCAATTGATTGAATACATGGGATAAGGGTGAGAGAGAAGTGGAAGATGAGACTTAGGTTATGAGTTTGGGTGATAGGAAGCATTGCTGTACTTTCTACTTGCTCTTTCTACAAAATACAACAGTAGACAATTTTGGAAGAGAAGTTTATAGAGAAATAATAAAGAACTTTGGAAGAAGGGTCCATTGGAGGAAAGATTGTATAATTAGAGCTGTGATGTAGTAACAACCTACCATTCCTGCTCACTCAGTAAGAATCATTCTATTTCATTCAAAATGATATGAAAAGGGACAGGAAGGTCATGTTATAATTCAAAGGATACCTTTGATTGGAGAGCTTGTTCTTCAAAAGGCATCTGCTCCAGTTATATAGTATCACAATGAAGACATCTGAGAGTTATGCATAGGCGTGCTGAGGAGAAGTGGAAATTTTCCCAGTCATTCCTGAGCCACTGTTAATGGGGGTACTTGGGTAGTGATTGGGGGATAATGGTTCTCAGGAACTAATAGTTATTTCTTAAAAGGGGAAGAGTTGATAGAGCTTGTGGGGTGAAGATAGGTGTGGTTAAATTGGATATAAACATAGTAATTGTATATTACAGATAGGAGGAAACAAATCCCTCTGCCCTTTAATTGATTGATCGCACACCACTTGAGGTGCAGTCATAACCCCTAGGGATCCCTCTCGATCACTTTGGAGAATATTGATTTTAGAACATTATTACCTCTTGACCATATTACTACATGAACATCCTGGCTGGTCTCCCTGGTTTGTTTTTCTCTTTCCATTCAAATTAATTCTAAACGATGCTGCCAGATTAATCTCCCTAAAGTACTGTGATGCTCTTGTCAACTTTGTAATCATAAACTTTCCTTTTTTAAATTAAATTTCATTATTTTCCAACAGCAAAAATCTGTCTCTTATGCTATCTACCTTCATCTCCCCCTCTCTCAACAAAGAAATAAAGAAAAACAAAACCTGGTAAAAACATGTACAGTTAAGCAAAACTGTATTACCTATGTCCAAAAAAAAAAAAAAAAACCCAAAACAAAACAACTGTCTTATTCTGCATCAAGTCCTTTACCTTTCTATTAGGAGGTAGATGTGATGTGTCATTATAAATTCTCTCAGATCATGGTTACTTATTATGCTGATGAGAGTTCTTAATTCTCCCCAAGTTGTTTGTCTTTACAAAATTGTCATTGAGTAAATTGTTCTCTTTCTGCACTAGTTCATATGTCTTCCTTATTTTGTCTGAAGCCATCTTTTTGCAGCACAGTAGTATCACATTATATTTATACACCATACTTTTGTTAGCCATTTCCTAACTGATGGTAAGTATCGCTGCTGCCCTACCTAGTTTCAACACTAAATATCCCAGGATAAACTCATCACTTGTAATCTCATCCCCCAACTGCTAATTTAAGCCTTAATTGATACCACCTCCCTCAATCTCCTTTCCCCTCTCACTGCAGGGCTGGAAGATAGAGTATCAAACTTTCCTCAGTGTCTTCCTTTATAGATAGTAGAAACTGGTCTTGCAGATAACTGAATTTTGCATCTGATGCTCTACTTGGTTTTCCCTTCATGGAACAAGAGACTGAGCCATGCAGCGCCTGGTGTTCTCATAGACCAATATGCTTTCCTCCATCTTGTTATGTGCAGTCTCCCTCCATTGGATTGTAAACTCCATGAAGGTAAGGATTATCTTTCTTTTAATTAATTGTGTCCTTCAATGCTAAGCACAGTGTCTGGTGTGTATTAGGCACTTAATGAATGTTTATTGGATTGGATTAGATTGAGTATCCTCTTAATTTCTGGTTCTTTACCAACATAAAAAGAGGTACTGTAATTATTTTCATATATTCTTAATAATAATTTATTTTGCTTAGAATTGATACTTTCATCTGTCTTCCCAATTATTACCCCTTCTGCCTTCTCCCCTTTCTTTCCTGTTGCACTGTTGGGCAAAATGTATTTCTGCACCCAATATTGTGTGTGTGTGTGTGTGTGTGTGTGTGTGTGTGTGTGCTCTCATGGCCAAGAACACAGACACACGCACGTGCATGTGATCTTACTAGCTGCTTAAAATATCATTTTTTCTTTCACCTGCAATCTCTGGATTTTGGCTATTACATTCCTAGGAATTTTTCATCTTGGAGTATCTTTCAGACAGGAAACAACTGGTGATTTCTATTTCTATTTTGCTTTCTGAATCAAATGGGCAGTTTTTGTTTTTTTATACCTTCTTAAAATATGATGTCTAGAGTCCTTTTTTGGTCATAACTTTAATGTAGTTCAGTAATTCTTAAGTTATCTCTCCAATCATTTTTTCTAAATCAGTGGTTTTTACTATAAGATGTTTTTTTCATTTTCTTCTGTTTTCTTAATCATGGTCCTTTTAAAACTGTTTCCTTTTGTCTCATACAATCATTAACCTCTACTTGGCCCCTTGTAACTCAAAGGGAATTTTTGCCCTAGACAAAGTTTTGTACCTCTTGTCAAATTGCTTATTTTCCTTTCTAATGCTCTTATAACTCTCATTTCTTTTGCAGTTTTTCCTTTAGTGCCTCTTTTCACTAATAAAGTTTTTTTTTTTTAATCAGTTTCTTCTAACTCTTATTGCACCTCTTCTAGGAATTCTAGTTGACCTTGTACCTAAGTTGCATTTGTCTTTGAAGTTTTGCTTGTAGATGTTTTGGAGTCATTTTCCTCTTCCGAGTTTATGTTTTCAGTGCCTCTGACACCATGATTGTACTTTATGATGGGGTTCTTTTTTCTGTTTGCTAATTCTTCTAGCTGATTCCCTGACTTCAGATTTCTTGTTAGGGCTAGGTTTTGCACACATACATAAGAGATGTCTGAGCTAGTTTTGTGGCTACTTTCTTGGGATACTAAGTTTTGTATTCTTGTATATTCCAAGATTTCACAAACAGATAATGGTGGGGACTTGTAAGCTTTCAGCTCTCCCAAAGTGACTTTATCCATAGCAAAGTATTAACACTAGCCTCTTGCTCTAAGCTCTGACATTTCCTGACCTAGATTTGTGTCTAAGCAACATGACTATGGGCTTGGCCCATTTGGAATTCTATTAGATAGCTGCTTTAATCAGTTACCATCAGATAGCTGGAAAGCTCTACTGGTTTACAATAACAGAAATGCAAGCTCCCCTTCAATCTTGAATTCCTGCCCAGTTGCTCTACTTCAGACTGGGCTAGAAACTAGAACCAAGACCCTGATCCACACCTGGGATTCAAGCCACAAAACTGCTACTTGCTTCCAAATTTGCTAATTGATAAACTCTGTAACCACTCCTCAACCTTGAATCCCCTCCGCCACCAGGTTATTGGTTTCCTCCTTAACCAGCTTTGTATCTATGATCCAAAACAGAGCAGTGATTAGCTGAACCATGAGTTGGCACCTAATCTATCACCCTATTCAAATTCAGACCTCTCAGTGTTGGAACTGAGACGTCTTCTTTCCTTGGTACATAGCTATTCGTTGTACTAAAAGTGCTTCATGCTTTACGGGGTTTCTGGCCGTTTCTTTTTCTTGTCCCCTACACCCACCTCCATCTGCAGACTTTTCTGAAGTTCTCCCTAAGTTTATCTGGGCTAAAAAAAAAAAAAAAAAAAAAAAAAAAGAATGACTCACTGTGATTTTTTTTCTTAGATTTCCTAATCAGGTTTAGTATTGTGCATTTTCTAGATCTGTTTAAAGGAGTTGGGTGTGGGAGGAGGAGGGAACTTGTAATAATTCTTCTTACTACTTTTCTGTGTTGGCTGTGCTTGCATAATTTGCTGTTCATAAATTTTCAATGACTCCTCATTAACCTACTGAAAAAGGCTGGAATTCTTTTGCCTGCCCCTTTAGTCCCTTCATGGTTTTGACCCATACTGCCTTTCCAACCTTATCTTCTTCTGGCATATCTTCTTAAGGCATTCTTTAATATAACCAAATTCAGTTACTTAATATTTCCCTTCCTAAGAGACTTTCTATTTTGCACCTCTGTGACTTTGCTTATATTATGCTTTCTTCCTAGAAAGTCCTTCCCTGCTAGTTCAGCCTAATTTTTTCCTTCAAGGCCTATTTCAATGTCATGTTACCAGTGGACCCTAAATTGATCCAGTTCTGTGTAAACATGACCTCTCCAAGTTACTATTGTAACTGCCTTAAAAATAATTTAATTTAATTTTCTTTAAATTCTGTATGTTATTTGTTTATTTGTGTATGTCTTTCTGGACCATAAGCTCTTTAAGGGTAGTAATCTTGTACTACTCTTTGGTTCATAATATTTAGTATAATGCCTCATATAGTAGTTGCTCAATAAAGGTTTATTGAATGAATGAATTTAATGAACAAAATTTTAGCCCCATTATGTAGAATTAGTCTAGACAAAGACTATCTATTCAGTGGTCAAATAGCACTTTGATTTCTTCCATACCTTTCTTTTCCATCTTTTTTCTTTTTTTTTTTGTTGAAAACCTAAGTCCATCAATGTACAAGCAGACATTTGGTGAGTAACACAATTTTGTTCCTGTGGATTTTAAAATGAGTAATAAGAAATGGAACTTTGAAGGTCAGTAGGTGCATCCTTTTGTCTCAAGGTACTTACTCTTTCTAAACCAGCTTTTCTGTTTCTTTATTTTGATTTTTTTCTTTTGGAGCCCTCCAAGGAGAAAAATTCCATTACCTCTAGGTTGAACAGACTTGTCAATTACTCTTAAATTGATATTTCAAAATTGTTTCTTTCAACACTCCCTAATTTGTATCCATCTGCTTTAAATTCTGCTCACTACCTTGATGCCAAATTATCTGGGTCGCCTTATTTGTTTTGACTAATTGATCATGCTTTAGCATTTTTATGAATAAAAGCAATATTCATTAACTAATACTTAAAATACTGGTTTGGATTTAGTGCCCAAGTTGAAAAGTACAGTGAAGCAGAAATGATTCTCCAGTGGCCTCATCTGACAAAATTGAGAACAATAAATTTTAGTTCCCACCTTGCTGTCAACTCACTAGGGAAAATGTCTGCTAGTTTTCTTCATAAAGAAAATGGAACTGCATCCAGAATGTATGGTGTGACATTAATAACTGGAACTTATTTGGAATTAAATTTCAATAATAAGAAGCAAGAGAATTCTGCCTGTGATTCTCTCTCCTGTATCATGACTACATATAAGAAGTTGTATATCAATTCTTATTAATACTATCCTGAGGCTTTCTAAGGTCATAACCCAGTTACTTGTTCACAGCAAATCACTTGATTTTCTGCACTACTGATGGAGGGTGGAAGGTAGAAGGCTGGGATGATGGAAATGTGGGGTGGCACAGAATTACATGGGAACTATGAAGAGGCAGGGCTTTCCTCTATGGAACCTGGGATGGTTAAAAGCTATTCCTTGCAATGTCATTAAAGCAGGAATAATAAAGTTGTGGCCCCATCCAAAGCCCTCAGGGATGCAAGATATGGATTAGATTCTTTTGTAGGGCTTTAAGTAAAGATATATAAAATTGAGATAGTAATCTAAGGGGAATAAAGTGGAAGATTTAAATGAAAGCTCTATATCCCTTAGAGATTATTTATTGTTGACTCTGAGAAATGGCAGTATTTGCCATCTATCAGCAAATTTGTGATCATAGGACAGAATTCATTATTTAAAACCTAATTTCTTTTTTCTTTTTTAGTTAGCCAGCCTGATGAGTGCATACTTAGTCACTTTGCTCATTAAACAAACCAGGGTAGAATGACTGTCCCAAGGTTGTTCAGTGAGTCACTGGCAGAGAATGATTAGAATGCTTTGTGGATGTAACCCACCCAAACACATGGTGCCACTTTTTTCTGAAGTAATTTTAAATCTCTTTGATGGGGATATTTTATTAGGAATAAGCAGCTATTCCAGTGTAGGTCTCCTTTGCTAGAGGGGAAGATGAATTAATTTCTCCCCAGCTGTATATAATTTTGTGCTGCTGCTTTCATTTACATTAAATATATTTTGTTAATACTACAACTTTATTTGGAATTGTTTGTGGAAACATACTAAAGAAGGAAAGAAAAGGGTTGCTAAGCTGGATTTCTGCAATGGAGTAATAGGAGACTTTCATAAAGCTCATTTCATGTCGTGTTTATGATTTATAGTTGTTTCCTTAACTGCCTGCAAGGTATACGCAGGAGCACAAGCCAGGAAACTGTGAAAACACACATAAATATTTATTCAAATGTGTTATTTTTTTCTGCCTGATAACTATGATTTTTTTAAAAAACAAGTTCCTCTATTGGAGTGCCTTTCCCAAACATCTCACTTGTGTTTGTCCTTTGTTTTCCTTCTGTTCTCATTCATTTGTGCAAATTACTGGGAAAGAAGTGAAAGTTTTATTTTTTTTAAGAAGAAATTGCACACAGTGCAACTTTATAAAACCCTAAGTTGAAAAACATGGGAATGTGGTAATGATACTGTTTATTTTTGCCTGCCTAAGTACACAGGTTAGATGCAAAACAAATAAACCATCAAGTCATTCTCAGGGGATAATATTCTTCTTTTCTTGGGGATGGGTTGAGAGAGGATTAACTGAGAGAAGGAAGAATTTTAAAGCCTGATTACAGATGTGCACTCCCCCCCCCCTTCCCCGTGAACTTGCATTGCTAGTGTAGATGTTAGATTCACACAAAGAATTGAAAATATTTTTAAATCAGCTCAGCCCTACATTATTTTTTCCTTGTCTGCTTAAAAAACATATAAATGCTCTGACTTCAATATTTTTCAATTCCATTCCATTCAGCTTGATTCAAATCAATTCAATAAGCATTTATCAAGGATATGCCATGTGCTATGCCCTATTGTGGCTCTCTCTCAGTGGGTGTAGGTGTGTGGTTTGTCCTTTGTTCTTGAAAAGGACCATGACAATGCTCTGGACCATTCACTGGGAATACAGAGATCAAAAGGAAATGACTCCTCCCCTCCAGGAACTTAAATTCTGTTGGGGAAAACAACATAGACACAGACAAGTGAATGAAAAATAAAATATAATGTATACACAAGGTAATTTTGGGGAGAATCATGGATGCTAAGAGATGGAGGCAAGGATAGAGTATATTCCAGGGACTGAGGGTGAGAATTGGGATCAGGCACAACCTTTGCAATGATATCAAGACTGGAGATGAGATACCATGAAGAGAGAGAATAAGAAGCAGTCCAATTTTGCTGGATTGTAAAGTGCATGGAAGGAAATAATATGCAACAAATATAGAAAATGAGGCTACAATCTGGTTGTAATCACCTTTAAAAGATAGCTAAGTGGTAAAATGGCTACTCCAAAGGCTAGAGTGCTGAACCTGTAGTCAGAAAAAACAGGAAAAGCTGAACTCAAATTTTGCCTCAGTGTAATCTTAATGAGATTTATGTTAATGAAAAATCTTCCCGGCCAATTAATGGGCTTCAGATTAGGGGGCACACCTTTTGTTAATTACTTGTAAGGTACTGGGTCAGGACTTCTGGCTTCTGGCTCCAAAAAGCATGTCAGTGTGTGTGTGTGTGTGTGTGTGTGCGTGTGTGTGTGTGTGTGTGTGTGTGTGTATGTACGTACTCTGAGGTGAGGTTTTGCTTTGGGGGCCTACTCTTTGGAAGAAGGTTTGTGTACCAGATGAAACTCTGAGTAGTTGTTAAGGAGCCCCCCTTTTGAAAATTCAAGTTTTGGTGCTTCTCTCTCTTGCGTAACTATGTATGTATAAAATGGTGAGACAGTTGGATCTGCCTGTTGATCTGTAATGTATGTAATGTTTATGGTCAGACAAGAGCCCTTTCTGTTGGTCTTTATTTCTCTGCTTGTATTTTCTCTGTTGGTATGTAATTTAATTCTTTAAGAAGATCGTTGACCCCTAAAAAGTTGCTTTCCTTTTAGAAACGCAGATATAAGAACCTGTGCTAGCAGGTCATCCTGTATGTGTCAGGATACTTACTGCTTTGTTCAGACACATGCTAATGGTGACCCTTAGAAAATAACATGCCCTCTGTCTGCCTCAAGTTTTTTATCTGTAAAATGGGGACAATAGTAACACCTACCTCTCAAGGTTATAGAGATGATAAAATGAGACATTTATAAAACATTTTGTAAACCTCAAGTCCTACATAAATCTTATCATCCTCCTCCTCCTCCTCCTCCTCCTCCTCCTCCTCCTCCTCATCATCATCATCTTTATCATTGTTAAAAATCCAAATAGAGGAGTTTGTATTTGAGCTTAGAGAGAAGAGATAGCAGAGAAGTGATATTGCCATAACTGTACTTTAGGAATATCCCTTTGGCATCTATTTTTAGGATGGGTTAGAGACAAAGATAGATTTGAGAAGGAAATACATTAGGAGTTTATTGCCATGGCCCAAACAAGAGGTGATGAGATCCTGAGTTATGGTGGTAGCTGTTTGAGACAAGGGACTGATATTCTGTGGAGTCAGACTTGCCTCCATTTGAATATGTGGGGCATGTGAGAATGAGAAGTTGAAGATCATTCTGAGGTTACAAACCTCAAAGGATTATGGTTCTCTTATTGTGCATAGGGAAGTTCAGAAGAAGGTGGGTTTTGGGGAAGAGAATGATTTTTATTTTGAAAACCTTTAGTTTGGAATGCCTACATAACATCCATGTTGAAATGACTAA
Source organism: Notamacropus eugenii (assembly GCF_028372415.1). NCBI lineage: Eukaryota > Metazoa > Chordata > Mammalia > Diprotodontia > Macropodidae > Notamacropus > Notamacropus eugenii. The sequence continues at coordinate 41,280,614 of NC_092878.1, read as the reverse complement.
TACTTAATTGGTGGTATGGGACTGGAGCTCAAGTAGAGAGATTAAGGGGAGATAGATTTGGCAGTTTCCTGAAAAAAAGATAAAAACTGATTCCAAGAAAGCTCATGAAATCACTAAGTGAAAAAATATTGAGAGAGAAGAGGAAAGGTCCCAAAAAAGCGCCTGATATTCCTTTAATAATAGCTTGCATTTATATAGCGTCTGCAACATGCTAAGTACTTCACAAACATTATCTTATTTGATTCTCACAACAAACCTTGAGAGATAGGTGCTATTATTATCTCAGTTTTATAGTTGAAGAAACTGGGATACGCAGAAATTAAGTGCCTTGCTCAGTGTCAGAAAGCTAGTGTCTTAGGCTGGATTTGAACTCCTGCATTCCTGATGTCAGATCAAGTAATCTATCTGACTGTCCCACTTAGAAGCCCTTTTGGATAGAAAGCCCATTGAACTGGTCTATCGGGAGAGCAGAATGGATTGCATTTGGAAAAATAAAAGGCATACTTAATAACCAAAGGTTTCTGTTGGAACAGAGGCCTGAGTTTTTAACTTCACCACCTTTTTGCAGTTCTGAATGGCTATGAGTATAGAATATTGCAGTGGATCACACAAGAGAGAAGGGAGAAGTGTGCAGTTGGTCTGAATTTGCCTGGGTGAAGTATTGTAATGGATATAATTAGAGGGATAAATGAACAGAAAAGGTCACTCATGTAACAAGAATCACTGAAGAACTTCAATATAAGAAAATCTAGAAGACCTCCAACTTTATAGATGGGCCACTAATAAAGAGATTTTGTGTGAAGATTATGGAGAAGGGTCACAAAGAATGGGAAAGAGTGAACAGGCTGTGATTTGTGCTCCTGGAGAGAGTATCCACATTGATGGCATCATAGATCAGTTCATTGAAGTCTACTAGTAATTAGACATCTAAGTATGTAGAATCTTAGAACTGTAAGGGAACATAACGATCTGGTTGATATTATTTTATAGATGGAAAAATAGAGAGATGATATGACTTACTCATAGTCATAGATACAATTAATAACAGTACTAGGACAAGAAATCAGATCTTTTGTCTTTGAATACAGCACTCTCTTGCTACTGTAGAAAGACACATATATAGTAAGGGCTATCCCTCACATGTAGCCTAGGGGTGTCAATGACATGGCTTGAAGGGAGGAAAAATAGACATCTCTAGTTTTTTTCTCCCACTACCTTTCTCTAAAGGAGTCTAAGTCTTGCCAGGAGGGGAAGCAGGAAGTTGGAGTAGGAGACCACTGTGATCTCCCCAGAGAAGGGTTACGGGGATAGGAAATATCTATCTGCTCCCTAAAATATTTTCAGAGGAATGATGTTTTCAAGTTCAAACTAATTTCTAAAAGATATTCATTATTGGGGGAAAGCAGGACCCTAAGTTTTATATCCAAGGCTTGACCCCTTTCACAATCAAATAGCACTTAGTCAAGAAAAACCATTTATCCAGATAGGTAGTAAAATAGAAATCAAAGAAGCTATATGTAGGAAAAGTGATACTAGACAATACTTTTTTTCATTGGGAGAAACCTCACATCAACCAAGAAAGTGTCTGAGATCTCATTCAAGGTAGATTTTCACAAAGTCTCAAGTGTTGCAAACTGGCATAGGGGATTAATGGAGATTGTCAGTTTCTCATGTCTTCAGATTCTCCTTATAGTTACCACGTGTCTTACTCTGAGTAAGCAAAGCTTAGTTCCTTCATCTATGAAACAAGGTGGTTGCACAGATAGACTCTAAAGTCTTTTCCACATCAATGTGTTCATAATTCAGTGAGTTGCTAGAGATCTGATATTATGGTATACAAGAATTGAAAGAGGAACTGGTATATTTGACAAGGAAAAGAGAAGAGAAGAGAGGGAAGGAATGAAGGAAGAGGAGAAAAAAATATCTATCTATCTACGTTAGTTGGTGGAAAAAATTCATAGAAATTAGAGTTGTTTAAAAAGAGCAATGGGTTATCTTTGATGATTTTGAATTACTCCTCACTAAAGTTCTTCAAGCAGGTGGATAATTACTTACCAGGGAGATAGCATTGGGGGGAGGGGGCATACAGCTGAATAAATACTGTATTTGGAGTCAAAAAGCCTGAGTTCAAATCTGTGACGCTGACAAGTCATATCATCTCTGTGGGCTTTGGATTCCTTCTCTGTAAAATTCAGGAATCGCTCCTTATCAAAATATAAATATAAATATATAGTCTGTGATCCATGCTGTGTGGAATATGGATTAGACTAAATAACCCCTGAAGTCTTTCTCTTCTAAAATGCTATGATTAGAATTTATTTCCTCATATGTGTATGTATATATATTATTATATATATTTTTATTATATATATTATATGTATATAGAATTATATATATAATATAGAATAATAATACCCACTGTCCCTATTTCATAAAACTACTATAAACATCATAGATTATAATGGATTTAATTATCATCATTATGCTGATGCAGATTTGTTTATCTAGCTCCAACTTCTTTCCTAACTTCTAAATTCACATCTCTAACTTCCCACTGAACATCTCAAACTAGATGACCTATAGATATCTTAAACTCAAAATGTCCAAACTGAGTTCATTATCTTTCTCCCCAAACCCTCTCTTATCCATTACCTCGCTATTATTATTTACGGTACTGCCATCCTTACAGATGCCTAGTTTCACATCCTAAGTGTCATTCTCAACTCCTCACCATTTCTTACCACCTGCACCCTTCATCTATACTTCTACATTCAATATAGTATCAAGTCATTTCAACTCTATATTGGAAACATCTTTTATAAATGCCCCCTTCTCTCTTCTGATACCACCTCCTTAGTTTAGTCCCTCATTGTCCTATATCTAGAATATGTCCGTACTTTATTGCTTGGTCTCCCTACCTCAAGTTTCTCCCTACTCTACTCTATCCTCCACTCAGCTATCAAATTGATCTTCCTAAAGTACAAGTCTATTTAATTTACCCCTATTTAATTAACCTCTAGTGGATCTCTATTACCTTCAGGACCAAAATCTTCTGTTTGAAATATAGTCTTTCATACCTTTTTAGTTTTTTGTTTTTTTTTTTTTACACCTTACTACACAGCTTTTGTGATTCTTTTGGTCTTTTTACTGTCCTTGCTCAAAACACTGTATCTCCTGACTTTGTGCATTTTCATGAGTTCTCTTCTATGCCTATAATTTTTTTCCCTTCTCATTTCTACTTCTGTCTTTCTTTAAATCGCAGGTAAAACTCTACCTTCTAAATGCCCCTCCCTCCCATTACATATATGTAACTTTGAGTTCAAGTATTGAAAGGGTTGCTATGTGGAAGGGGAATTAGATTTGTTGTATTGTTGTATTCTATTCGGATTTGTCCAATTCGAGCCATCCCAAAGTAAGACAGGCTTTCTCAAGAGGTGGAAGGTTCTCTTCTAGGTCTCATCTCCTGTGATTCTATGACCTTCAGATTTATCTAGCCCAAACCAAGAATCACCTACCCAGCAAAAGTCAGTATAATCCTTCAAGGAAAAAATGGACATTCAATGAAATAGAGGACTTTCAAACATTCTTGACGAAAAGACCAGAGTTAAATAGAAAATTTGACTTTCAGATATGTGAATCAAGAGAAGCATGAAAAGGTGAATAGGAAAGAGAAATCATAAGAGACTTATTAAAGTTGAACTGTTTACATTCCTATATGGAAAAAGGATATTTGTCATTCAAGAGACCTTTCTTAGTATTAGGATAGTTGGAGGAGATAGATAGATAGAGGGCATAATGTAAATTGAATATGAAGGGATAATATCTAAAAAACAAAATTAAGAGGTGAAAGAGGAATATATTGTGAGAAGGAAAAAGCAAAAGATAGAATGGGATAAATTATCTCACATAAAAGAGGCAGGAAAAAGGTTTTACAATGGAGGGAAAGAGAGGGGAGGTGAGAAAGAATGAGTAAACTTTAATGTCATTAGATTTGGCTTAAGGAGGGAATAACATGCCCACTCAGTTGGGTATCTTACCCTACAGGAAAATAGAAGATAAGGGGTTAATGAGAGAGGGGATGATAGAAGGGGGGACAGATTGGGGGAGAAGTAGTCAGAAGCAACCATTTTAGAAAAATGATAGAGTCAAAGGAGAAAATAGAATAATTGGGGAGAGGCAGAGGATAGAGGGAAGTACAGTTACTTTCACAGCATGACTAATATGGAGGTGTTTTGCATAACTACACATGTATAACCTATACTGAATTGCTTACCTTCTCAATGGGGGTGGGTAGGGAGGGAAGAAGGAAGAAAACTTGGAACTCAAAATTTTAAAAACAAATGGTAAAAAAATGGTTTTACATGCAACTGGGAAATAAGGTATACAGGCAATACAATCTATCTAGCCCTTCAAGGAAGTAAATGGAAAGGGGAATAATTGTAGCCTTCTTGAAGAGGTAAGGAAGAAAGGGGTGAAAAAGCAAAGTGAAAAAGTGCACAGCAAATAACAAAGGAAAAAAACTTATAAAGAAACAAAGAAAATATGGACAGCTCTGAACACAATGTATAGTATTTATTATATAGGCCTTTTTGAAATGGAAATTTATTTCTGGGTATTTTGAATCTTCTCATGTTTTTATGTGCATGTGGCATGCTTTTTTTCTTATTTTATATTTAAGTTTCAGTATTTAAGTTTCAAATAAATTAATTTAAAAAAGAAAGTAGTAAGGTGATAATGATAATAGCTAGGATTTTACAGCACTTTGGCATAGTATAGGTAGTATCTCATTTTATCCTCATAACAATCCTGGGAAGTAGGAGTTATTATTAGTACCATTTTACAGATGTGAAAACTAAGTCAGGCAGAGTTTCAATAACTAACCCAATGTGACACAGCTAGTATGTGTCTGAGGCAGAACTTCAACTCTTTTCACTTTACTACCTAGTCTGATCTTGGTATCTGTACTATTGGTCCTAGTGTCTTGAATGTAGTAGTTGCTTTTAGAGATTTCCTGCTGTCTGATCCTTGCTAGGACTCATGAAATTCAACGTTTACATTTAATAAACAATTAAAAATTGTTTAAACAATTCAATGTTTACATTTAATCACTGGGGGAGGGGTGTGCTAGCCACTTTACATAGCCCTTGAAGGCATGAAGTTGTAGGAGATAGGGATGCTGAAGAGAAAACATCAGCTTGTCTCAGTCAAAGAGACAGAACTGTGTCAAGAGATAGGGACTCTCTTCTGAACACTCAGAACTCAAAGAATCCCCATGACAGGGATGGCAGGCTGAGCATCACTCTTTTTATACAGAAAAGTCCAGTGGGAATAGAATTCTTTCATATTAAGTATATACAGCCAGATCCTTGTCCTGGGTTCCCACTGCTTAGCATTTGATATTTGGCATTGATAGACATGCTTGATTTATGCCATTTTTCATGGAGCGCTTACATATAATAAAACATTCAGTCCAGCTGCCATCTTATTATAAGTTTGAAATGTCAAGAGCTATTGCTTATGAAATCCTTTCCCAAAATCATGGGGACTGGAGGAGGGGAAGAAGGGCAGGCAAGTTATCCATAAAATGCCAAGGTGGCATCGTATGCTGGTTTAAACTTGAAACAGTAATAGGGACAGTGTGAAAGAGTGGGCAAGAGAACTGAATTGAGCCTGAAAGTTGTGGGGTGAAATTGCAGCTCAACATTTAGTATCTGTGTTAACCTTGAGCAAGTCACAACCTTTCTAGTTTTGAGTTTTATCATCTGTAAAATGAAGAGGTTTGGACTAGGTGACCACTAAGGTTCCTATGTGTTCAAAAATCTGTAATCCTATGAACCTCCCATTACCTTGGTTATCTTTTCTGTAAAAGTGTTAATAAGGTTGCATTAAAGGGTGGATAGAACACCAGTTTTTGAGTCAGGAAGATCCAAGTTCAAATCTTACTTTTGAATATGTATTGGCTGTATGAACCTAGACAAGTCACTTAGAGTTTTATTGCCATCCCTCAAAAGTTAAAGAGAAAAAACTTCCTAAAACTCCAAATTTCAGGTTCTCTGTTTTTCATTGATGAGAGGAGTTGTCTTATAGGTCTAGACCAAATATGTTTATTCTTCAGTGTTATTTTCAGGTTCAAATGACCTGATGTATGAAAAATGTTTTTGTAAAACGTAGAATCTTACATAAATGGTAGAGATTTTTAAATGCTATATTTATGAAAAGAAAAAAAAGGAAGAGACATTTATTAAGCAACTACTGTGTACTATTTTAAGCACTTTAGAATTATCTTATCTGGTCCTCACAACAATTTGGGACATTAAGAGTCATTTCCACTTTATCGTTATGGACATTGAAGTATATGGAATAAGCTGATTTGTTTAGGGCAATAGAATCAGGTCTTCCTGACTCTAAGCCCAGGGCTTTATCTATTGTGCCACCTAAGTACCTCCAAATAATATCTAGAAATTAAGTAGCACTTTAAGGTTCCCAAAGTACTTTAGAAATGCTATTTCTCATCCTCACAATTCCAGGAAGTAGTTTCTCTTATCATTCCCATTTGAGCAATGAAGAAAGGGAGGGCCCCAGAGAACATCTAATCTAGTTCCTCCATTTTGAGACAAAGAATGTAGTTCCACTAGGATTGAAAAACTGGAAAGTGGAAAACTGGGAACTCAAAACCAAAGTTTTAACAGTTCAAGTCCAGTACTTTATTTACTACACATGACCATCAAAGCATTTCTCAGTGAGAATGCCATGACCATGGTTAAGTTGAGAACTGATGACATCTGAAAAACAATAAAGGGTAATGGTCAATGTGATGGTCAAGTTCTCTTCAAAAGCTCTTTGATTGACCCTCTGGTATCATAAATAAACATGGTCAAGCAAAACAAATAAATCAATTTTCATATCTGAAATTGTTTGCCTTATTCTGTATCTCTAGTTCATTGTCTTTTGTTGAAAGCAGGGGTATGTTGGAGCCAGCTCTAAATAGGTTGAGAAAGTTAATTGTTAAATTTTCGGTTTGAACATTTATATCTCAAAAGTAACCAATGCTTGATTTATTGTTTCATTGATCAGCTAAATTTAAGGAACAATTAATCAGATTAAGCTTAAAAGTATATGTATGTATGCTTACATTTTCCTTTACACACACACACAGACACACGCACACACACACACACACACACACATACACACATGAACACACATATATATACATAATGTGTATATTCTGAAAGCCTGCTCTTTGAACTAGCACAATCCAGGCTGAAAGGTAGTAGGTGTCCTTCTTTCTTAATTTTCTGTGATCATGTTAGGTCACTAGATTGGAATTTTGAAGTTTTTCATTGTTCTTTCCCTATATGTTTTTCAATTTCAAATAATTGCAAAAATTATTTTCCTGAATCCGTTTACTTCCTTCTACATCTATTCATCCAAGTCTTTCCGAGTTTCTCTACATCCTTTCGATTTATAACTTTTTATAGTGAAATATGAGTTGTTACATCTATATACCATAATTTGTTCTGCCATTTCCCACTTAATAAACATCCATTTTATTTCCACTTTTTGTTGTTATAAAGAGTCAACTCTAACAGGAACAGACATGTTTTGGATAAATCTGAGAAAAAATCTTTTAAGAATTAGAGTTCTTTGAAAATGGAATGGGCTGGCTTAGGAGCAAACTGTGTCCCCCATCTTGGGAAATCTTAAGAAAAGGATAGCTTACTACTTTGTAGTAAGGGGTGGAATAATATAGAGGACATTCATTAGTGCTCATGTATCACCTGGGACTAAAAGGCATCTGAGGTACCTTCCAACTTTGAGATTCTAATTCCATTATTCTCTAGTCTCAGGATTCTTAATCTTGTGTGTGTGTGTGATGGACTCCTGTGACAGTTTGTTGACATTCATGGACTCCTCAGAAAAATGTTTTTGAATGTGTAAAATAAAATACATAGGTTTATAAAGGAAACAAATTGTATTGAAATAAGTATCTTTTTCCATGCAAGTTTAGATATTCCCTGAAATCTATCCATGGACATTCCCCCCACCCCCCTAACCCACCACTGCCCATGGAGGATCCCCTTCTTTAGATACAGATATCTCATTTACTTGATGCTAAGTTTCACATTCTAGAGAAACTATATGCATGGAAGAATGACTTGAAGGGTATAGAGGGGGATACAACTGTATTCTATGCACCCTGTTTCCTGTGCACAGCCTCAGTTTCCTCATCTTTAAAATAAGCTGGAGAAGGAAATGGCAAATCACTCCAGTATCTTGGCCAAGAAAACCCTAAATGGAGACACAAAGAGTTGAACACAACTGAAATGACTGAAGTGGGTGTATCATGCCAAGATTATGGAGAAAGAAAACAAATATAGTTTTAATGGATACCCTTCTTATTACATAGGCTGATATTTTGTTACTCTTCTTATTGTTTCCTATAATTATATTCTATATTGTATTCCTATAATTAATTCACTTTGTCTTCACAGAAATCTATGGCTCCTCTTGCCTTCACCTGAACCCTCATACCATCCCATCCCACCTTTCTTCTCTCCTACTGCATTGTGCACAAATGCACCTTCATTTCCAGTCACTTTCTTTCTTACTTCCTCTCTCCATCCACTTACAATATGAAGAGGCTAGCTCTCTCTTGATGATACTGAATTCCCTTCCCTATATTGGATTCATTCTGTTATGTTCCTTAGGACAAAAATAGGTATGACTGGACCTTCTTGGTAAAAACAAAACAATACAAAACAAAAATCAAAGAAACAAACAAAAAAAACTTTGGATCAAATGAGAGAAAGCTTTCTAACAATTAGGAGTCCTGGGATGAGGACCCTGTGGCTTCAAGGCCACATGTGGCCTTCTAGATCTTCAAATATGGCCCTTTGAATCAAAACGTCACAGAACAAATCCCCTTAATAAAAGGATTTGTTCTGTAAAGTTTGGATTCAGTGAACCATACCTGAAGACCTAGAGGGCCACATATGGCCTCCAGGCTGCAGGTTCCCCACCCCTGAATTAGGACTGTCCCAAAAGGAAATGGTATATACTTGAACGGAGACTAGATAATCAGATATATTTTGGAAGAGTTGGAGGTAGTCCTACATCATCAATTCTTTCCAATTTTAAGATTCCCTGATGCCAGAGAATGTTCTCTTATTTAAACTCCATGCTTTTTTTTGGTACCCTTCTATACAGAAGTGCATGTGGCTATAATTCTTAAATGGTTAACTAGCTCTATGATGCATATTGATTCTGTACCAGAGTAAGTTTTCTTTTTAAGAAAATAAAGTCAATTCTTTTTTTTTTTTTTTCACTACAGATTATTAAGCTTGAGAGGTTTAATTGAAATCAGCTGAGACAGAGCAAGAAGGCCATAGCCGTGGAGGAAAATTTAGCCAAGACCTATGCAGAAGTGGATGGAAGACTACATTTCAGGGATTCAGCTCATAAAGAAGCTTAAAGAGGGAGGATCTACCCAGAAAGAATCACAGAATGGGAGTTTTGCTCCAAAGGAGTGGCTTTGCATCAAGAAACTGTTCCAGAAAGCACAAATTTGGTTGCATAAACCAAAAGGCAGATGATTACCAAAATTCCTAGTCAGTTTCCTAATTTGTGGCTCTTAACAGAGCGATGACTAGAAAAACATTATTAATCTGGATTCCATCGTGAACATGCTGTGAGAAGCCTAGTCACCGTAAGTTTGTTCTAAGTCAAGAAACCAAAGAACGTATTCTGCTAACTTTACTTTCTTTGGCTTTATCTTTTTATATTGCTATTTATAGATGATTAAAATGAATACATTGCTTCCTGAATTGCTTTTGGAAGTAGTTATTTATGTTTTGGGCAGGTGGATGGTGCAGTGGATAGACTTGCCTGACCTCTTAACTGTATAATCCTGGGCAAGTCACTTAATCCTGTTTGCCTCAGTTTCCTCATCTATAAAATGGATAATAAAATGGCATATCATTGAAGTATCTTCACAAGAAAACTCCAAATGGGGTCACAAAGGGTCAGACATGACTGAAAACAACTGAAAATTTTTGGTTTTCTTCATATAGAATACTAATGTTTTATTTGGGTTCAGTCCAAAGGCTCAAACCTGAACTGGAGAGCTGGGTATTCATTCCCACTATGTTGAATGATATTCTCTTGTGGCAGTGATTAGAAGGAAGAGCATAAAACTGGAAAAGAAATCAAGAAACTCAATTAGAATTTGCCTAATTATGACAATATCAATAATAGCTAACATTTATAAAATACAATGTTCCAGGCACTGTGCTAAATGCTTACAATTGTTATCTCATGAGATATAGATGCTATTATTATCCACATTTTACAGATGAGAAAACTGAGGCAAACAGAGGTTAAGTGACTTGACCAGGTTCACATAGCTAGAGTGTCTGATCTGAACTTAGGCCTTCCTGACTCTTGGCTTAGCCCTCTATACGCTGTACCACCTAGCTGCCTCAGAGTGAAAGAAATGTTATTCTACCCTTTCCAAGATAGTACTTTCTTTTTTCTACTGGTCATTAGTATTCATTTCCACCTTTCTGGTGACTTGAGCACTTGATTCTAATTTTCCAATTTTTGTCCATTTCTCAGTCAACATCCATAAGGACTTCAAAATACTTGTTGACAACTGATTGACTTTTGACCTTGTAATTTCCCATTCTCCTTGACCATGACCCAAATCTCCATTCCATAACAGCCTCCCACATGACCACACCTAGGTCATTATAATTATTTGATATTTATTATAGGATCATACAGTTAGAGCTAGAGGGGACTACAGTGGTCCAATACAACTCTCTCATTTTACAGATGAGAAAATTGAAACACATAGCAGTTAAGTTACTCAGTTTTCTTTACGGACTTCCTTTTTTTTTTCTCTCCCACCCTTAATACAATTATTCTTTAAGACTTTAGCCTAATATTCTATTCTCTGTTCTGTATTATGCTACAGAAAAAAAAAAAATTGTCCATTCTCATGTCTTTCAATTTCACCTCGATACTTGTACCTGCAAAATCTGTCTCTAGTCTCATAATCTTACCTGAGTTCTAATGTGATGCCTTCAAATTGTATGGACAACTGAGAGCCAATAGTTTCAAACAGGGTGCCTCTCTTCCCTCTTTTCCATTGAATGGGTAGAGCAATCAGTTTGGGCATACGAAGCATGTCTTAAAGAGTAGTGCTGAGGAGAAGTGAGTTTTAGTTTAGTGAGTCAAGGGATGGTGAATTGATTTGCAGAGGAATTCATTGATCTGTCTTCTCCAGAAGCAGTGAAATAATCATCCTATGTTCAGTGTAAGAGATAGAAAGTAAGAACTGAGTTAGAAGGGGGGCACAGATTGGGCACAGCAAGATGCTTGATGCCTGGGTATGTGGGGTAGTGTGAAATGTGAAGAGTGATCAAGTCTGAGGCAGCACATATCATCTGTTCCCTCTCTTCTAAATCCTCATAGATCTTCATTGTATATTGTCTTGTGTCATTCATTACAGTTTTGTGTGCACTAGCCTTCTCTTTTTAAATCAGTCATAATCTCTTTAAGGGTTGAGGACATATATTATACTAAAGTCTAGCACCATCCTTCTCTAGATAAGTGTGCATTTACTGACCACCAATTAAGTTAGCTTAATTCAATATTCAGAGTGCCAAAGTTGAATGGATTGACCTTCAAGGGATGGGGGTATGAATTCTGGAAGCACAGCTTATAGTTGCTGCATAACTTGAAGTAGGTCAGATGTCAAAATGATCAATATCTGCTCAGTCACTAATTCTTAGTTATCATTGTCCACCCATCCTTTTGAAATTTTTCTTATGATCATCTTTTCCTCTCAACTTCTGCTGTTGCTCCTTTAATTCAAACCCTCATTATCTTACACCTAGATTATTGAAAAAACCTTCCTTTTCATCTCCCTGGTTTGTCTTCATCACCACTGCCAAACTAATTCTTTTCAAACACTACTTTCATTGAGTTGTATCCTTGCTCAGAAACTTCCAAAGGTTTCCTATCTTAGATCTTAACATCCTTACTTGGTTCTTAAGGACCTACATAATTTGGCCTCCACTTAGTCACCTTTATTTTCCACTCTTTTCCAACATGCACTTTCTGTTTGATTCAATCCAGTCTCTTGCCTATTCATAATTTCTTTTATGCTCATGTTTCTTTCATTCCTTCATTTGTATTGTTTCTCTCATCTGGCTTATTCTTCCCTTTCTCTTCTGTCATTTATGCAGCCTTCTCTGATTACTTCAGCCACAAATGCACTTCTCTCCGTCTCCCTCTTCCTCTCCTTCTCCTTCTCCCCCTTCTCTCCTGCCATCTCTCCCTCTATCTTTCTCTCTTTCCCTCTCTCTTCCTCCCCTCTCTCCTTTTTCCTCCTTCTCCACCCCTCCTTCTCTCCCTCTATCTTTCTCTCTCTTTCCCTCTATCTTCCTGCCCCCCATTCCCCTTCTCTCTCTTCCTCTCTCTTCCTTACTGCCTCTGAACATTTGCAGCACATATTATCTATTCCCTCTCTTCTAAATCCTCATAGACCTTCATGGTATATTGTCTTGTGTCATTCATTACCGTATTGTGTGCACTAGCCTTATGTTTTTAAATCAGTCATAATCTCCTTAAGGGTGGAGGACATATGTTATACTAATGTCTAGCACTGTCCTTGAATGCAATAGCTGTTTATGAAATATGTGTTTAATTGGATTGCATTGTACTTGTTTCCCCCATGAGGAGTACCACAATATTTAGCATATAGTAAGTACTTGATCAATATTTATTAATTGGTTAATGTTCATCTGCTGGTTTGTTTTTAGCCTGAATTACCTTACTGTCAGAGAAGAGTGAAGTTATATCTGTACGTAGTGTATGAAGTGTACTTGAATTCTCCCCCCCGACACACACAATAAATGATTAGTATGTGTCAGGAGCATTTTGAGCTTGCTGCAAACTTGTTTTTGCTGGCCACCTCTCACTGAGTTCCCTACAAACATTCCTTCAATTATTACTTCAGGGTTTGGTTTTCCCCACTAAAAAATTAAAATCTCATAAGCCTCATTAAATTGAGTCTTAGTGCATGACTAATCTGATGAATATATCTGTAAGCAAATATTTCTTTGCAGAAAACTGAAGCATTCCAAATCATAAGCATGTGAGACCACCCTTGATACATATATCCTGGGACGACTTTGACTCATTGTAATTACATGATACATTTCCTCCTCTACCTTTCCAATTCTGGTGACATTTGACAGAGGCCAGATACTCAATCTGATTTTAATTATATTTTAAGATTTGTTTTTGCATTTTAGTTTTAAACTGGAAGTTCCCTTTAACAGTCACATATCCACATAGAATCAAATCCATCCATTTGGGTACAATCAAAGGACACTAAGGCTATGTCATATTAAGATTAATAATAACTCAGTTCTATCCAACTCAGTGAGAATTTATTAGGTGCCTTTTATGTGCAAAACATCTAGGATCATAGCACCTTGGAAGCATTCAAAACTTAAAGTCCCACAGAACTAGTTCTAAAGAAAGTAGCATGAAAAATGTTGAAGCTTAAGACAGTGCACCCCCAACCCCAGGTGGGCCAAGTCCAACTTCAACATAAAGTTCAAAGTCAAGAAATAGGCTAGGAAAAAAAATGAGCAAACAAGAAAAACAGAAAAGAACTTATTCATAAATTCAAAAAAGCCAATAACTTGAAAAAAAACTAAAAACAAAGCCTCAAAGAAAAAATGTTCATTGGACCTAGGCAAAAGAAGACTTTTTGGGAAAGTTAAAAAGAGAGATAAGAGTGTTAGAGGAAAAATACAGAGAAGAAATAAATGATTCAAGAAAATTCTGAAAAGAATTAAAAGCATGATAAAAGAGGTATAAACAATTCAGAAGAAAATAATACTTCAAAAATTGAATTGACTAAATGGTAAAAGGGGCACAAAAATTCACTGAAGAAAAGAACTCCTTAAAAAGTAGAATTGGTCAAATAGAAAAAGAAGTACAAAATCTCCCAGAAGAAAATAATTCCTTAAAAATTAGGATTAGCAAATGGAATCTCCATGAGACATCAAGAAACAAGAAAACAATGCCAAAAGAATGAATAAGAAATAGAAAATGTGAAATATCTCACTAAAAAACAACTAACTTGGGAAACAGATTGAGGAGTGATAATTAAAGAATTATTGGACTACCTAAAAGTCATGATCTAAAAATGGGGAGTGGGGATGGCACAGACACCATATTTCAAGAAACTGTTAAGTAAAACTGTCCCAATATCTTCAATACAGAAAATAAAATAGAAATTAAAAGAATTCACCAATCACCTTCTGAAAGACATCCCAAAATGAAAACACATGGGAATATTATAGCTAAATTCCAGAATTTCCAGGTCAAAGAAACTAGAAAGAAACCAATCAAATATTGTGGAGCCATACTCAATGTCACAAAAGATTTACTGGTTTTCATGTTAAATGAGTGGACGGCTTGGAATAGCATATTCTGAAGGCAAAGGAAATAGGATTACAACCAAGAATAACTTACTCAGAAATAAAAAGAGTATAATCTCTCAGGGTAAAGTAGAAATTTAATGAAATAGGGGACTTTGAAGCATCCATGATGAAAAGACCAGAGCTGAATAGAAAATTTCTCAGTCAAACACAAGACTCAAGAGAAGCATAACAAGGTAAACATGAATGAGAAATCATAAGAGACTTAATATGATTCAACTGTTTATAAATAGTGGTAAGATTATACATGTAATTCCTAAGAACTTTATCATTATTAGGGCTATTAAATGGAGTTTACGTAGAAAGAGGGCATGGGTGTGAATGTAAGTTGATCATGTTGGAACGATCTCAGAAAAATGAAGTGGTGAAAAAATGGAATACAATGTGAGAAACAATGAGGAAGAGGTAGAATGGGGAAAATTTTTCTCACAGAAAAGTTACATGAGGAAGAAGTTTTACAATGGAGGGGAAAATGAGGGGAAATGGTGGCCACAGCTTGAAGCTCCCTCTCATTGGTATTGCCTCAAAGAGGGAAGAATATATACGCACAATCAGTTTTGTACAGAAATCTAACTTCCCAATAGGGAAATAAGAGAAGAAGGGAACAATAGAAAGGGAGGTAGCTTATAACAGAGGGGACACAATAAGGAGTCAGCGGTTAGAAGCAAAATAAATTTTTGAGGAGAGACAGGATGAAAAGAGAGAAGAAACAGAAGAAAATTTAATAGAGGGAAATACACATTAATAATAACTGTGAATGTGAATGGGATGTGTTCACCCTGAAAATGGAAGCAGACAGTAGGATTAGAAACCAGAACCCAACAACATGTTATTTATAAGAAACACACTTGAAACAAAAAGACACACACAGAAGCAAAAAGAAAAAAAAAATGTCAGGGGAGGGGCCTAGAGCAGAATATAATATGCTTCAGGTGAAGCCAAAAAAAAAAAAGATAGCAATCATGATCTCAGACAAAGTGAGAGCAAAAATAGACTTAAGACAAATAATCAGGGAAGGTACATTTCACTAAAAGGAACCATCACAATGGAGTCGTATCACAAAATTTTATAGCAAGTTGCTCTGATAAAGACCTTATTTCTGAAATACGTGCTGAGTATAGAACAGAGTCAAATTTGTAAAAGTAAGAGCCATTCTCCAATTGATAAATGATCAAAGAATATAAACAGGCAGTTTCAGAGGAAGAAATCAAAGCTATCTATAGTCATACAAAAAACATTTAAATCACTGTTGATCAGAGACATGCAAATTAAAGCGACACCTATCAAAATGACAAATTCCAGAGGGAATGAGGGGAAACAAGTTACACTAATGTATAGTTGCTACATTTTTTGTAATTATTTTTTCTTACAGTTAAATTCTGAATGAGTAAAGAAAAAGAGAGTATTGCCATATACACAGCCAACAATAAGACAGGATTCAATATAGACTAATAAATTTCCATTTCAAGAAAACCTCTAGAAGAAATACTCCATATTGTTTTCAAAACAGCCCAGCTTTTCTTTGCTTCCTTGTTGTTGTTTTTTTATTTTTTGCCCTGTATTTTTTTGCTTTCCTTTCTCTTCCTTCCCCCCATCAACCCTAAAGAAGTCTACAATTAAGTATGGATATCTATCTACCTCTCTCTCTTTCTCTCTCTCTCTCTCTTTCTCTCTTTACCTACACATATACACAGATACCTATAAACATACATGTGTGCATACATTGACATATATATGTATTTCCTCCTGTTTCTCAGAAGGTAGATAATATCTTCATAAATCCAATTCTTTCCATGTTTTTCTAAATCAACCAACTCATGTCCTATACCACAGACATATTCCAACCTATTCACATTCTATGTGAGAGATTATCTATGAAAGTACCGCCCCTGCAAATTTCCTACATTCCTTCTGTTCTTGGCTATATAGGTTTTATTTATACAAGAAAACCTTAATTTAAAATAATCAAAATTATCCTTTTTGTGTTTCAATAATGCTCTTATGTTAAAACATAACTTAAGGTTTGATACTACTGACTCTACTCTGGTTTCTTTGAAGTTCTTGACCTTTTCTTTTTCCAAATGAACTTTCTTCTTTTTTTGTAACTGAAAATAGATTAGTTAGGTAAAATTGTCTTTTTAAAAATTATATTGGCTTTGCCTACCCATGAACAATAAATACTACTTTAATTATTTAGATCTGAGTTTGTTTAAAAAGTATCTTATGTTTATGTTGGTATAATTCCTGTGTCTGTTTTGGCAGGTATATATTCAGGTATTTTATATTGTCTAGGAGGTATTTTAGATGGTCTAAAACAATATTGAATAATTTTGCTGACACATAGTGTAGTTTCTCTATATTTCACTTTTTGCTTCTTATTTGCATTACAAATTCTACTCCTGCCCTTTATCTTTGTGTGTATGTTTACATTTCATGAAAGCAACATATTATTAAATACAAAGTTTCAATCTGCTGTCCATGTCCATTTTATGGGTAAATTTGTCCCATTAACATTCTAAGTTACTTGTTTATTTTCCTTCTTCCTATTTTTCCTCACTATCCTTCTCACTCTATGTGCTCTATCCCTCCTGACTCCTCTGCTTTACCTCTACCCCACTACCTTGCCCTCCTGTTTCTTAACCTACCAAGCCTTCCAAGAGTCCCTTCCTTATACTCTTCCCCCACCCTATGACCTTGCCCTCTTGTTTATTTCTGAATTTAGAAGACTTTTATACTTGTCTAAGAATACACACACACACACACGCACACACTGATATATCTATATATATCTATATCTATATCTATCTATCTATCTATCTATATATATATATATATACATGTTCCCTATTTAACCTATTCTCTTTGAGAGTTAGATTACAATATTACTCATCCCCCCCAATAGCTTCTTCTATATCATTTTTTTCCTTTTATGCCACATTTGTATGAGATAATTATTCCTTACTTCTTTTTTTAGAATCATGCTATCATACTCGGCCCCTTTATTTCAGGCTACTTTTCTTTCAAACTACCTTTCTTCAAATGTCTTTCTTTCAAGCTACCCAAATAATGATGACAATTTTCACATATAGGAAGTAAACAATTTGACCCCATTAATCCATTATAATTGACCTTTAATGTTTACCTTATGTTTCTCCCGGATGTTATATGTCAAATTTCCCTTAAATTCTGGGAGTTCTGTCACAAAAACCTGAAAGTCTCTGAATTTCTTAAATATTTTTTTTTTTTCCTTTCAGTATTACACTTAACTATTGGGCAAGTTAATTTTGGTCATAACACCAGCTCTTTTACTCTGTGGGATATAGTATTCCAAGACCTATGGTCCTTTAATGTGGTAGCTGGTAGGTCTTGTGCAATCCTTACTGTAGCTCTATGATATTTAAACAGTTTATTTATTTTTTTTTTTTTTGTCGCTTCCAACATTACTTCCTTAACCTGGGAGCTTTGAAATTTGACTATAATATTTCTGTGAGTTTTCCTCCTGGGATTTCTTTCAGGTGGTAAATAGTAGATTTATTTTTCTATTTCTACTTTGCTTTCTTGTTCTAGAACTTCAGGCCAATTTTCCTTGATAATTTCTTGTCATATTTCATCAAGATTCTTTTTATCATAATTCTCATGTAATCTGATTATATTTTGTATAAGTACTCCATGATCTGTCCTCTAGACCAGTTTTGTTTTTTTTGGGAGGGAGGGGTAAGAAGCTTTACTTTCTCTTCTATTTTATTTTCATTTTTTAAAAAATTTGTTTTATGATGTCTTGATGTCTTGGAACATCATTAGTTTCCCCTTTCTGAATTTTAGTTTTCAAGGAATTATTTTCTTCCTTAAGTTTTTGATTCTCTGTTTCCAATTGATTGATTTTCTTTTCATAATTTTCTTAAATTGCTCTTATTTTTTCCTGATTTTTCCTTGATCTTTCTTATTTGACTTTTAAAGTTCTTTCAAGAACATTTTTTGTGCTTGGGACCATTTGACATTTTTCACTGAAAAAGGAGTGGCTTTTCTTAAGCTTCAGTATCATCCTCTGAATATGAAACAGACCTTCTCTTCCCATAGTGACTATTTATGGTTGAGTTCTTTCTTCTTTGTTTACTCTTTTTTTGTTGCTTTATTTTATTTTTAGCAGCTATTAGTGTAATCAAGTTGTAGTCCCAAGGTATGGGGAGTGATGCCCCAAGCCTCAGGTTCTTCTTAGTGTTCCTTTTTGAGGTTTGTCTCAGGGCCTAGTTTTGGACTGTTCACTCCTAATCTCAGATAGGGCTCCCAGTCTCACTGTCACACAAATGATCTTACTCCCGGAGGTCCCTTGGATGGCTACAAACTAAAGCTATCTTCTCTGCCTTCAAATTGAAACCAGGGATTCTGCTCTCCTGCAAGTGCTCACAGCCAACAGGGTTCTTTCCTGTACTTGCCAGGTGTGCTAGCTCCTTCTCCAGGCAGCCACAGCCCCGAAAGTGTCTGATCAGCACAGCTGTGCTTGGGATCCCTTGACAGTGGAAGGTCTTTAAATCTTCTCCTACTCAGCTATCAGATCCCCACACTATCTCTAAAATGACAGTTTCTAAGGTTAAGGCTGTGTCTCAAGCCTGCTTTCCCCAGGTCTTGTTGTTTGTTGATTCTGCAGAGCTGGCCTGGAGAGTACTTTCACTCAGAACTAACCTCTCCCTCCAGGTGTCTCCTCAAATTGTCTTAGGCAGACAATTGCTTTACTCTGTCTTTATTTCTTCTTCTCTGAGGTAGTGTTCTATCTTTTTTTGTGGAGGACATTTGGAGATCCCAAATTTTTGTGACATCTGCCATCTTCCCAGAATCCTCCACTAATGAATTGTTGATGGAATAGTGAACTGGCCCAGCCATTCTGGAGAACAATTTGGAACTAAGGTCAAAGTGGTATAAAACTGTACTAATCCTTTGAACCAGCAATGCCTTCACTAGGTGTGTATCCTAAAGAAATCAGAGGAAAAAAAAGAACCTATGTTGTACAAAAACTTCTTGTTGAGCTGACTCAGAATTAAAAATCCAGGGAATACTCATCAATTTGGGGAATGGCTGATCAAGATGTAGCATATGATTGTGGTGGATTATTTTGCTATAAGAAATGATGGGGGGGGGGGAGTAATTTCAGAAAAAAAAGTGATACAAATATAAACTGATGCAAAGTGAAGTGAGAAGAACCAGTACATTATTGTGCATAATAACAACAATGTTATAATGAAGACCAACTGTAAAAGATTTTCATACTCTGATCAATATGATAATCTAAGGCAATTCCAAAGAACTCCTGACGAAAAAAAAATGCTATCTCCAAAGACAGAATTAATGAACTCTGAGTGCAAATTGAACTATGATTTTCTCACATTTTTCTTTTTAAAAAGTATGGCTAATATGGAAATATGTTTTGCATGAATTCACATGTCTAATTGATACCTTATTACTTGCCTTCTCAGCAGATGAAGGAAAGGAGTGGAGAGGAAGGGAGAGAATTTGAAAATCAAAATTTAAAAATATAAGAATGATAAAAATAAATAAATAAAAATGAGGAAGATTCATAGAGACCCATGTTCAAGTACCTATTTCTAACACTGATAGATGTTTTATCCTAGGCAAACTAATTTAATTCATATGTATCTTGGTTAGCTTCCTAAGACTTATCTACTAATCACAGTTGGGTTGCAATCTGCATTGTTGAAAGGAATTATCACACTGAGCATTCCCTATAGAAGGAATCATAGATCTCTTTTGCTCAATTGCATGTTTAGAAGTATAGAGACTGAAAACCTGAAAAGTTAAATGACATTCCCACAATAACCAACCTAGTCATTGTACTAGAAGGTGTTTAGACCTAGGTCTCTCAACTATAAATCCAGTATTCTATCTGCTGTACCACAATTTGTTCTCAAAAGGAAAACAAAAGATGATAATAATACAATTGTAATGTTACTAAATGGTATTTAATGCAGAGCCATGTAGTGGGTTTTTAGATATCAGTTTTTAGCTGTTTTTGAAGATCTTTAGGATCTAAACAAAGAGAAAAATAGTGTTTTGTAATTGCCATTCCATTTGCAACACATATATTGCTAATATGTTAGTTAACTTAAAATCGGTACACTAAATTTCCATGAGCAAAGCCTTGAAAAATCATTGTTTCTGTCCTTTCTGGAGCAGTATTCATGTGCATAGACATCCATTATTTCATTGGCTCAGACTTGAGCAAATATGGGACAAAGAGTAAGGTGAATGAAAGGGTAGGTCAAAAATGACCTCTTCACCTACAAGGAATCAACGCTCCAGAAATGAAGTAGAGAAGAATGAAGATGGAGGGAAAGAAATGTGTGACAGAGGGAGAAGAGCAGAGAGAGAAAGAGAGAGAGAGCTAGCTGTACCAGGGAGAGAGAAAGGAAGAGTTGATAGCCAACATGCCCTCTGTGGGTTTCCATGTACATTAATTCACATTCAAGGAAAATGCTATTAGTTGTTTTCCATGGATTCAAGTGCAACTGAATATACCAATGGAAGATTTGCTTCTAATTACTCCTTCTCTGTGCAATCTCAGTGCCTCTGACATTTCTTAGCTAGTAATTTGGCGGTTTCATTGCTTCCGATTGCACTTCAGCATGTCTTTGGAGTGTGTTTTCAGTCTGTCTCTCAGACTATTACATTCCTTCTATCCACCCTCCAGTAACCACTTCACTGCTGTGAAACTCTGTCTTGTCATTGTCTCACAAGCCCAGCACGGCTGAGCTCTGGCACACACTGATCCCATGCCATGTATGGTAATTGGTAATCAGATTAGGAACTAGTGAGGGAAAAGTAATAGTGGGGCTACAGTCATGGATGATTATAAGCCAGGCTTCATAGAGCAAAGAGCACCTCTCTGGGTTGGTGATTGGAAGTAAGAAGCACACTCTTAAAAACTTTCAGCACCTTTCTCAACAGCAGGGAAAGAGCAAACAAAATCCCAGGGAAGCAGACAGTAGTGACAAGCATTAATAGTGCCATTATCTCAAGATAATGCTAAGCTGATAAAATATTTGGCCATGGTCTGGGCTTTTATTTCGCATGGAAATATGGGTTTCAAATACCACAATCTATCACAGGATCTCTAGGGAGCTGGTGCATTTGTAATATATTAAATTTATGTAAGGGCGCTGATGAAGACAGGAGATCTAATTTAGAGGAAAATATTCTCTCATAACAAAGAGGCTAAACTATGGGAATCACATGAAGGAGAGACTCACTTCCTGGACAATCATTTTCTTAATCAAAATACGTGTGGGAAGGAAACAAGAAAGAAAACTCAAACGAGACAGGATTTGGGCTTGTCATTTCCTGGGAAGCTTCTGAGAAGTGAAACGAGGCTTTGTTAGTGATAGAGATTCCCAAAGTTTGGGTTTGAAAACACACACTAGACCACTGTCTCAATATCAAGTCATTTTTGGTCACTCCCAAATGAGACAAGATCTAGTTCTTAGCGGAAGTAGACCAAATTGACATAACCGCACCCAAGCTGGCAGTAGGTGGCACTGGAAGCTATGCTAATTCATTCAGCCTTCCAAGGGTCCATTTGGGAAGTTAGTCCTTCCAAATGTATCTAACAGGCATTAGGAGAATTTGGTACAGTACCTCGGGGTCCCTGGTTACTGTGTATTTACTAAAATGAGTTTTACCACAGGAGAGATTTCCTGTCCATAATGGTTTCCTTAATTCCATTTCTCTGCAAGGCTAAATAGTACCAACCCTGACACTGAAGTTGAGGTTTCTTCTCCAACTGCCTTAAGATGGCTGTTCACTAACT
Source organism: Notamacropus eugenii (assembly GCF_028372415.1). NCBI lineage: Eukaryota > Metazoa > Chordata > Mammalia > Diprotodontia > Macropodidae > Notamacropus > Notamacropus eugenii. The sequence continues at coordinate 41,258,273 of NC_092878.1, read as the reverse complement.
GACATGATATTATGACCCTTTGTCCATTTGTTGAAATTGCGTGAAAGTGTGATGATGTCATCCCATTAAAAAAATGATCATGGCCTACCTCTCTCCAAAACCCAGAAAAAAGGCTGATTTCATTCTACTCTTTTCAGTAGAAATAAAAGTGCTTGGCACCCATTCACTTGCTACAATGAGCAAGGCACTCTAACATCAAGATATGCTTCCTGAGCCACACTGCCTTCAGGCAGCCACCTTCCAATGCCCTCAACCGTGGCAGTGAATTCATTTTGATAAACAACTTTGAATAAATTCTTCAGTGTTGGCTGGATCTCAGGAGTTATTCCTATATGATTTCCTACCCCTTTAACACTTTACTAAAAGTAGCCTTTTTTGGAAGGGATGGAGCTCATTAGACACCTCTCATGAGGGATTCTTTGCCAGTTTATAACACCTGCGCAAATTGCAGAAGAATTATTTTTTGATCTGGACTTGTGATTTAATCTGTGTGGTTGAGAACTCTTGGTATAGGAAAAGTCATCTCTCCCTTCATAGATGCGAATCAACCACACTCTGGAGCTTAAAGTCTTCTTAAGCTACCAGGGCTACTGAGTGGTTGATTATCTACAAGTAATAACAAGTATGTATTAGAGGATGGGATTGAATCTAGTTTTTTTTTTCTTATAATATCAAGACTTGTCTTCTATTATGCTATGTTTCCTTATAATCTCTGTCTCTCCGTCTGCCTCTCTGTAATTTTAGTTAAGTGACTTTCCCAGGGTCACACAGCTAATAAGTGTCTGAGGTCAGATTTGAACCCCTCACAATCAAATCTCAGAGAAGTTTTATTTTGAATGTACAGCAGTCAAATTCTGCTCCCCCTGACTTCACTCACTATTCACGTAGGTGAAAAGCAACTGAAGTACCAGCTTCAATCCTAAAAAGAGCTGTATTCAAGTCCCACTTCAGATATTGACTATGTGAATCTGGGCAAGTCATGTAACCTCTCTGTACTCTTGATCAAAAATGTCAAATATGTGCCCCGCCCCCCCCAAGAGTGTTGCCTGAATCCGATTAAAACACAATTGGGAAATATTTAAATATCCATGTGTGTATATGTACATGTTATGTTGAATTTAACTATATATGTACTCTATATGAAACTATATATATACATGTACATATATAACTATATATATAAATATGCACATATATGTATACGTATATATAGATAGACATGTATATATCTCTCTATATATAAATATAAATGGCATTGCATTTTAAAAATAAGCCAATATGCAGTCCACAGGGATCCTTATACGTGGATTATAGACCCATGTTGCTATTTGAGTTTTATATGATAACCCTCAGTGCAGAGAAAGTTACCAACATATATTAATGAAGGGAGTTTCCTCACCTGAAAGTCCCCTCTTTGAAATCTCAGGTCAAAGTCCTTGTCTCTATTTGCTGAGAACATGAGTTTACTAAAAAAAAAGAAAAGAAAAGTAACCTATATCCAATAGATTGATGTGTGTATAAAAATAACCATTTTATGATCATTTGCATTATTGTTCTTTTAGAACAGTGCAGTTTTCATCCTCTATCTGTGCTTCATTTCATGTTTATTAGCTTTGAAAATTTATTAACTCTTGCATAACATGCTGTATATAGCATGGAGATAGTGGTTTGGTGCTCTAGGAAAGGTTAGTAACTGCAGCTGTCATGTTTTAAAACCACTACAAAAGGAAGTAAAAATGAAAAACAACCATGTTTGTTTCTTAATGTAATGGAGTGGCATCTCTTGCAGTAGCTGTCAGTACAAATAGCAGAATCCTCTATCAGATTACACTACAAAGAGGCCAAAATACTCATACTAAGCTGCTCCTCTGCTGAATTCTATCAGTCATCTGTTATGAAGGCACAGTTTCCCCATGAGGGCCTGTTTAGAAAATGAACCTTTTCCTCCTTAGAATCTTTAGCTTAGGCTCCATTACCTTAGGCTGCATCAAGGCCACTAATGATAAGATTTAATGGACACTTCAAATAAAAATTTTGCTTAGACAAAAGCTCCCATAATTGTTTTTAGACAGTTCAAACTGATCTAAGCCTGGCAGCATGGAGAAGGAGAAAAAGAGGGCAAGAGAGCCCTGAAACCATACAACAATGTTCTGTGAAGGGATCATGTCGTGATCTCGTTTTGAGCAGGACTGGGTATGTTTGGAAGGGAGAAGCAAACCCAGAGCTTTATTGGTAAGACAGGGAAAGAATGTACTGATTTCTTCCAAATAAAACTTTCAGGTGTGTTACCACCCACTTCTTCACCTTCACTGCACACGTTCTAGAAGATTAACCAAAGCTCAGGCAGGTAGCAGGCTAGTAGATGAAGCCTCTAGGGGGGCTGCTATTCCTGGGGTCCCTGAAGAATCATCTAACAACAGTGAAAACAGCAGCAACACAAATTTGAAGGATCCACTGGTGTGCACTTGAATCTCAGCAGGAGGGACAATGGTGGATGCTGGAGGTAAGTGGAAATTTTTGTTCTCTCTCCTCCTTAGTTGTAGGAGAAAACCTTTGGAGGACAAGGGGAATTTTTTCTCCTAGATATGGCATTTATCCAAGTTTGGCACTTGTTTGTGAGGTGAAAAATACAAGAATAACCAATGGTTTATTTATGGTTTGGGAACATCTCATTAACTGAATGGAACTCAACTACTCTACTTTGGTGATGCCCACACATAAGGTGCTCTCTCTCTCTCTCTCTCTCTCTCTCTCTCTCTCTCTCTCTCTCTCTCTCTCTCTCTCTCTCTCTCTCCCTCTCCCTCTCCCTCTCCCTCTCCCTCTCCTTCTCCCTCTCCCTCTCCCTCTCCCTCTCTCTCTCACTAACCTCACATCCTAAGAGCTCTGAAAAGCTCAAATCAGGTAGCATCTCCTACATGAGATGTCTCCTGATGCCCCTTCCTGAAGTTTAGTGTTTTCTCCCCTCCCTTGAAATTATATTCCATATATGATGTACCTATATACAAGTTGTATCTTTCCCAGTAGAATATAATCATCTTGAGGAGCAGGGACTATTTTTTTCTCTTTATATTCCCAGGACACCTAACATAGTTCTTCTCATGTAGTAGGCACATAGTGAATGTATGTTGTTGAATAAAAGAATGAATGAATGACAGATGTAACATACCTAATTAGATGGTGGGGAAAAAAATTGGCTGTTAAAATGAATAAAAATCATTTTAAGGAAAAGCAGTCAATTCTTAAGTAATATCTAGACATCCCGGTCCCTTCGTCTATCTGTCTCTCTGTATCTCTCCCAGTCTTGCCCTCTCTTCTCTCTATTTTTTCATTTTTGTCTCTTCTTTCTCTTTTTCTCTTGCTTTCTTCTTTATCTCTCCTTGTCTCTTTTTCTCCCTTCTTTCTCCTCCCTCTATCTCCCTTTTTGTCTTTGGCTCTTTCCCCTTGCCACTAAGCACAATAAATCATCAGAAGTCCATTTTAGTAGCATGCCCCAGAACATAGGGGACATTTATGGAGGGCATTTAATTTGAAGGTCCCTGTGTAGATTGAGATTGGGAGATGGGATTTATGAAATGCAAAATTAACATTCCTTACCCAAGATAGGATAATTATGGATATCATCACTAGAAAGAAAGAGAAAGAATGAAGTCTGTAGACCTGGAAGCATCATAAGAACATAGATGTCACTCTGGAAAGGATCTTCAAGGTCGTCTCTCATAGTTCAACCTCCCTCATTTGACAGATGAGGAAACAGGTTGTAGAGGTTAAGTGTCTTGCCCAGCTTCACCCAGAGAGTAACTGCCAGAGCTGAGATCGAAACTCAGGACCTGGAACACCATGTTTAACAGTCAGTACAAACTTTCTAGTTCCTGGCTAGAGCAGAAAAGGCAAAAGAGAACATCTGCCATTTGTGCTAAGTAGCTGGGTTTAGAATTCAGCACTCATTTCAAATTTCACCTTCAACACTGACTAGCTCTGTTACGGAAAGAAAATCTCACCTTCCCTGAACTTCAATTTCCTCATCTATAAAATGGGAGTAACAATTCCTATACTATCTAGCTATCAGAGTTGTAAGGAGAGCACTTTTTTCAACTTTACCACTGTATATAAATGTGACTAATTTTCTTTTTTATTGATAAAATGTCAGGTAGAGGATAGGTGATTTGGACATTATAAACAGCCTGACTGACTGAGATGAAGGCTATTAAAAGTTAAAGATTCAAGGATCAATAATTCAAAGTACACATAGGTGCTAAGGGGGGAAATCACAGAACAAGGAATGATACCAATGTTTCTATAAAAAGGACTAGGGTTTTATTAAGGCCTTTTCTAAATTAATGGGTCAGACCCATGAGCCCAAGGTAGCTACTGTGCTTGTTTGGGAAATAGACAGTAGGATGATCACAGGATCATTGTTTTAGAGCTGGAAGGGACCTTAAGGGCCCTCTACTTTTAGCTTTTCATTTTACTGTTGAGAAAACTGATGCTTGACTTACCCAATTATCACACAACTCAAAATCCAGCATTTTGCATTGTACCACACTGTCTCTCAGAAGCGGAAGGTAGACATCAGACCAAAACTAACAAACAAAAGCAGTTATGTGAAAGCAAAGACTCAATAGGAGCTTCTATAAAGAAAGATGGAGCAAGACTGAGCAAGACTGGTTCTTGCAGGCATCTCTCCAAAGATGCGTTGGTAAATGTTTAACAACTGACTCTCTGGTGAAAAATAATAGAAAATGTGCCCATGACACACTCAAATTTAATATGTATTATTCATATTTTCTCCAACAGTTTCTTAAGTCTAGATAATAAACAAAACAATAAATAAAGCCCTGACTTGTAACATTTGTTGATTTCTGAAGTGTAAATGCTTGCCCTAAAATTTAATAGTCAGCTCTTAGGAGTCAATTAAGGGTAGCTCCAGAATAACCTTTCTCTCTACTGACACTCACACAGAGCAAATAAACTTTATTTGTAACAACCCCAAAATGATAGAGAGCTTTAATGCTGGAAATTTTAATTGATGACTTCAATGGAAGAGCTGAATGTTAGAGACAGACCTGTCACTCTTTTCCTCTGAAGTATGGCTATATGTGACAAGCGGTCCAGGTCCCATGATGAAGTCAAACCTAGTTGCCAGACCAAACAGTCTACAGTGTGCAGTCACAAGAACTGCACTGTGGTTTATCCAGAAATAAAAATCATGTGACAAATGTAATAATTATAAAACTTCTCTTTTCTGTCCTAATATAGTAGAAGAAAAAATCTGTAGCCGTTGTTTTTAGAAGGAAAGGTAAGTTGTGACTAGGATGGGTTAGTGACTAGGATGCCTGAAGAGTTTAAAGAAATTTGCAAGTATGCCAGGTATGCTCAAAAGCCCAATGCCAACTGATACCTTGAGATATCTCATTTTTTAGTGGAAAAGAGTCAAGAGACCTGGTTTCAAAATATCTCTTCCTTGAATGTAGGGACTATACTTTTGCCCTTCTTTATACAATCAGCATTTTACATTATTTCTGACACTTAAAAGTGCTCAACAAATGCTTGCTGTTGACTGACTATATGACCTTGGAAACATCTTTCAACCTCTCTGATCCTTAGTTTTGTCATCTACACAATGCAAGTAAGGATATCTACCACATAAGCTGCAAGAAGTGATTCGAAGATGTATGAAGTGATATGAAAATACTAAGGAACTATGGAAATATGAAATATCACTATTATTGATAAGCCTATACAAGCTAAGTAAACTTTTGAACACAGCTTTTTATGAATTTTTTGCAGAAGCTGGTTATAGCTATATAGGATGTATAAGTTCAATTCTGTCAAGGCAGACATTTATCACATACAATATGAAGATCTCACCTCTCACATGGAGAAGATGTTCCAGATCCCATTAAGAGATGTGGAAACATGCTGGCATGTGATCTAATTGTTCATTGCTTGAATTGAAACATCAACAATCTTCCATTCACTTTTTTAAAATTTATTTTCTTTTGCTTTTGGAGGTAATGGGAGCTAAGTGACTTGCCCAGGGTCACACAGCCATTAAGTGTCTAGGGTGGATTTGAACTCAGATCCTCCTGACTTCAAAGCTGTTGTATTATACACTTTGTCATCTAGCTTCCCCCTCTTCCGTTCATTTTTAAGGAAATTTACCACAGAAATTCCAGAATCTTCAAATTCTCACCCCAAGTTTGTTTAGTGACTAAATTCTCTCCCCCACACTGGACCACAGGACAAGGATATGGAAATCAGTCAGGATCATTTTCATATTTGAATGGAAATTTAAAAAAAGAACATTATGGAAAGTTCTTCACATGAATTTCAGGACAAAAGTAAATATACAATGGCAAAATGGATCCACACCAAATGTAATAGATTTTATATATACATATATATGTATGTATGTATAATGACAGAGAACTCCCAGCAAAGCTGTTATAGGATCAACATTTGGAGCTCAGCCATGAAGCAGTATGGTATGATGGAAATTGCCCTGATTTTCAGTTAGAAGATCTGGATTAAAATCATTGTTCTGGGACTTACTAACTTACTTAACTTTGGACAAATCATATTTACCTCTCTGGGCCTCAGTTTTCTCCATTGACAAATGAATGTTTTTGACTTGATGACCTATAAAGTCCATTCTATCTCTAAATTTGTGATTCTCTTACTCTATGATTCATGGTGCATTCCAGTGTCTAAGGTAGAGAAGACAACCCAAGTTATTATATATTGGTCTTCTTGTTAAATCTCCAGCAAAAATTGACCTAATATTCTATCCTTCAGAGACTACAAAATAAAAAATCATGATATAGTAGAAAGAGAACTATATTTGGAGGAAGAATTTGGTTTCTCTCTCTGTCATGTAAGTGACACTGTTACACTGGAGAAACCATTGTACCTCTCTAGGTCTCTGTTTCCTAGTATTCAAAATGGAAATGTTGAACCAGATAATCCCTATCTAAGGTCTCTTCTAGTTCTAAGATTCCATGACTCTTTGAAATGGCCATGCAGGGACTAAGCCATCCTTGTCCTTGAAATGCTTTAATGGTACTTTTGAGAGAGGGAACATTATCTCTTGAAGGTAGATATGTTATTTGAGTAATAGAATGCTAGGATCATCTTCTGTGGCATGTGCATCCATGTAGCATGTAAGTCATATAGAATGCCTCCAAATCCCTGATACATTTTGCCAGGGAGAGATTCCCATCACCTCCCCCCGCCCCCAACCCCTGCATGAAAACCTTTTATGTTTGAAGATATTTTCCTATTAGTCAAAAAGTTCATCTGGGACTTGGGTTACTTGAGCACTCTGCCAATTCTATGTATTTGCCATATCTCCAGACTTAATCAGGTTACCATCATTGGAATGATCAGTTGGGAAATGAGGAGAGAGAAAACAACTCCAGGATTAGCTGAATGCTATGTGGATGAACAAGAGAATGCTATGAGAAGAACAAGGGAAGACTTGTGCAGAGTGTGGGTGGGGGAAGGCATAATAGCTCTCTTCTAACTCTGAAATTCTGTGATCCTTTAAAAGTGGCAATTGTATCTATATAACATGACTGGAAAATAATGGGTCATAGGAAAATAGACCTAGAGTTGGAAGAGAGTTCATAGGTGTAGGCTAATGTCTTCATTTTATAGATAAGGAAGTTGAGGCTCAATGGATTTAGTAATTTTCCTAATGTTACTTTGGTAATAAGTGGTCAGAGACAGATTTTGAACCTAGGTTCTCTGATTCTATTGTACCAAAATATATGTGACAAAAAGTAGTTTGGGATCAGAGTGCTACATAATTTCCCCAAAGTAACCAAGTAATTAGAATGCTGGAAAAAAGAAATTCCTAGAAACTAGATTGGCACACAAAAACTTGCAGGATAGTAATTGCCCCATCACTCTAGGTAGAGAGTTCCAAACAAAGGCTAGATGAACATTTTCAGTATACTGTAGATTTTTTGAGTTTAAAGAGAATCCAGTAGCCTACTAGCTCGATACATACATGGAAAAGTTTCCCTAGTGCAACATACCCAACAGTTGGTCAACTAGTTCTATGTTTGTTTTTTTCCTTCAAGGACTCTCTAACATGAGGGAATCACTGCCTCTTGAAGTAGCCCATTTTACTTTAAGATGTTGTAACTGGGATTCATGTTTTAGCTAAGAGATTTGATGCTCCCATTCTTACTAAATCTGTAACTCTTCATTTCAATGACTTGAATTTCTATTTACCCACTTGGAGTAACAAATGTTTATATAGATAATGTATATAAGGTTTTCAAGGAAAAAACCTCCAAGTTTAGTTTCAAGAAAAACCAATATGGGATATTTGAAAACAAATACTCCCACTTTTAGCACATAATATAGGGTGTCCAAGGGCACCTAGTGCCAGTAAACATAGGGCCTCAGTTTCCCTAATCTGATTGAAAATGAGCAATCTTAGGGGGTTGAGAGGGGTCTCCTAAACATTTGAATGATTAATTGTGCTGGTTTTGCTAATTGCCCCTATCTCAAGAAGGCTTTCTTGGGAGTAAAATATGTATGTAGCAAATTCTGGGGAGAAAAATTCTAAACAAAACTTGTATCCTGCTAGACTTTTCTAAGGTCAGTTTAATGTTTCATTAAGAATGGGCTGACTGTTTGACTTAATGATCCCTAGCACCTATGAAAAAAGATGTCATTAAGAAAGGGCAATCAGGAAATGGAAGATTTTTTTCCCCACTGTGATTTGCATATTTAATCCCTGGCTTTTTAGAATATTAACAATCCTGAACCAATGTCTATACCTCCAGAATTCAAAACTCAGTCCCTAGGGAAATTAATCCATTTATCTTTGGAGTTAACATCTTAGGGCCTGGCCCTGTTGATTGACAACTACAATCACAGCCACAGCCACATTTCACAACCATAGCACAATAACAACTCACATTTACATAGCTCTTTAAGGTTTATAAATAACTTCACATTTGTTAACTTACTTGATATTCACAAAAACTCTAGAAGGTAGGTACTATTATTGTCCCCATTTTATAGATAAGGAAATTGAGGCACAGAAAAGTTAAGTGATTTGCCCAGGATCATTTAGCCAGGAAATACTTGAGGAATTTACAAGTTCATGTCTCCAAGTTCAACGTTCTATCCACTATGCCAACTAGATGCTAGAGGATGGCTCAGATAGCTTAGTTGATCATGAATATGAACTAGCTCACTTGCTTCACCTACTATCTGAATCCAGACCCTGACCGCTGCTTACTTCTATATGCCATCCAATCATCTAGCTAACTTCCTTGTCATCTTATTATCTACTTGGCACTCCCTTTCGTCTTTCCCTTCCCTTTATCATCCCCACCTCTGGGAATGATAATTAAATCATAGTAACATTAATTCTGAAAAGTGCCTATCAGTTGCATCTACTATATATCATCTCAGCATCTCTGATATCTCAGGACAAATCTACCTTTCTTAGCCACCATTACCCATTTTTCTTATTTTTTTCTCTTAAAATATAATCTCCTTAAGGACAGGCATTATCCTTCTGTATTTGCAGAATATAGCCACCGAGTCACTTTCAAAGACTTTCGTAAATTCTTATTTTGTGGTACACCGTAATGATACAAAGAAAGGCAGAGACAGCCATCTAAGAATCTCATTTAAGGGACAACGTATAAATGACTAGATATTTAAATAATTGCAAGATATACTTAGAGTAGATGGAAAGTAACCCCAAAGGAGATGGCCTTGATAGCTGGGGAATTGGGTGAAAGAAAATATCTCTTTCAGAAGGTGGAATTGGAACTGAATCTTGAAGGAAGCCAGAGAAGTAGTAGAGATGACAATGGCAAAGCATTTCAAGTGTGCAAAGGCACACATATGTGAAATGGAAGGTCATATGGGAACATGGGTGGGCTGGAGCCAGCTCAAATTCCTTTGGTAAACATAATTGTTAAATTTTTGGTGTGAGCATTTGCACCTTGGGTATGAACAAACACTTCACATCAGGGCTTGATTTATTGATTGAATCAAGTTTGTCATGTCCTTTTTTTTTTTTGCCCCCAAAGTCAATGTCCAATTCTTTGTGACCCCATTTGGGGTTTTCTTGGCACAGATGTTGTAGTGGTTTGTCATTTCCTTTTCCAGCTCATTTTCAATGTGGAAAGGATGGCAAACAAGTGCTACACAGTTAGTAAGTGTCTGAGGTCAGATTTGAATTTAGGCAGATGAATCTTCCTGACTTCAGGCCTGGTGTTCTATCTGCTGCGCCATTACCGCTAAATGTTCCACTCCCATCCCAAAAATCAGTTGTTAAATACTTGCTAGCACACTCCTGTATGGAAGAGGCATCAGTGTAGCTAGACCATAGATTTTTTTGAGAGAACAGTATTAAAAATCTGGAAATATAGAAGGGGCCAAGTTATGAAGATATTAAAGTTCAGAACAAATAAGTTTAATTTGATCCTAATAATCTGATCTGTGTTTTAGAAAACGTACCTGTTTAACTAAATGAAGGATGGATTGAATTGGAAAGAAACCTGAAGTGGGTAGACTAGTGAGAAGGCTATCTTAATAGTCCAGACAAGAAGTGATGAGGTGTCCTGAACAAGAATGGAAATTATGTGAGTAGAAAAAAGAAATATACCAGAGATTTTGTGAAGGTAGAAACAAGAGTCAACAACAGATTAACATGTGGGATGAATCAAAATATGAAATTGAAAATGACACTGAGGTTGTAGGCAAGGATGTGGAGGAAGGTGGTGTCCTCTAATAGTAACTAGAAATTTCAGAAGAAAGATTTTGATGGAAAGATAATGAGTTCTGATTTGGATATGCTGAATTTCAGAAGTCTACAAAACATCCAATTAGAGATGTTCAAAAAATGGTTAGTGATATAATATTGGATATATAGACCTGGGAATCATTTGCATAGAGATGATAATATAAACTAAATAATGGGAGATGAAGAGATCCTGAGTGACATAGTACAGGAGAAAAAGAGAAAGGAGCCCAGGAAGAACCTTGTGGATATAACTGTGGAAATACCCACAGTTAGTGAGCAGGACATAGATACAGAGCAATTAGATAAACAAGAGGGTAGTGTCATGAAAACCCAGGGAAGAGAAGATGGTATCAGTGAAAAGATGATACTTAGAAGTGTCAAATATTGCAGAGAGGTTAAGAAGGATAAGGTTTGAGATATGGCAATTGAGAAATCATTGATAAATTTGGAGAGTCAGTTATCTTTGAATGATGAGATCAGAAGCCAGATTTCAGGGAGTTTAGAAGAAACTTAGAGAAGCAAGAGTGAAAGAACTGGTTATATATGGCTTTCTCAAGAAGTTTAGCTACAAACACTTTAGGGGAGGGACAAGGTCAAAAGAGAGAATAGAAGAAATAGAGGGCAGGATAGAATGAAGGGAAATATAGTTAGTATTACAAAACATGACTATTATGGAAGTCTTTTGCAAAACTACACATATATAGCCTATATTGAATTGCTTTCCTTCTCAGTGGGAATGGGTGGAGAGGGAGGAAGGAAGAGAAGTTGGAACTCAAAGTTTTAGAAACAACTGTTGAGAATTGTTGTTGCATACAACTGGGAAATAAGAAATACAGGTAATGAGGTACAGAAATCTATCTTGCCCTACGAGAAAAGCGAGAAGAAAGGGATAAGGGAAAGGAAGGCAGATTGGGGGAATGGGATAATCACAATGCATAGTGTTTTGGGGTGGGGGGAGGGGAGAGATGCAGAGAAAATTTGGAACTCAAAATCTTGTGGAAATGAATGTTGAAAACTAAAAATAGATAAATTAAATAAAAAAACAAGAAGTTTAGCTACAAAGATATAAAATGATAGGTAACAGGAATGAGTGGATCAAGTAAGAGCACAGTTCTTGGCGTAAAGTAATCACTTTATTTTTTTTTTTCATTACTTTGTTAAACTTTTCAGTCAAATAAACAATTTTCAAAGGTTCAGATTACTAAACTTAAGAAGTGTGTCCCTATACTCACATCTCACTCATAAACAATCTTATCTTTGTTTCTTAATAAAACTAAGTAATGAAGCATACTTTTCATCCACCTCCATTTGCATTAGCTCTCTCTCCTTGTGAGGAAAGGACAGATACATTTTTCCATTAATAAGTAGCATGGTACCAAACAAATTGCGGAAAGGATGCTAATTTAGGATCAGATGAATGATCCAATTCCTAGCAGGAAAGTTACCTTGGATAACTTACTTAAATTCTCTGAATATGTTTCTTCATCTATTTAATGGACATGATAGCAATGTCTACACTATCTATAATACTTCAAAGGATTATTGAGAATTTCAAATGAGATAATGCATAGAAAACATTTTGTCAGCCATAAGTGTAAGCTAATATTGAAACCAACTCAATGAAAGTCTTACCATGATCCATTAATGGAGGGTACTATTATTCAACATTTTAAAATTCTTTTAAATTTTGTTCTTTTAAAATTCTATAATTCTATTTCAAATGCTCAATACTTGTTTTCTTAAAATTCCATGTTATGTTTACATATTGATATATATTGCATGTGTGCATATTGATGTTTGAACACACAAATCTACTTCTTTAACATTTTAACTGACGTGTAATTTGATTAATAGATACAGTCACTCACTGACATGTACTGAAATCTGTCCCCATCTCAAATTCTTCAGAACTAAAATAAGGATAATAATAGCATCTGCCTATAGAGTTTTTGTGAGAATCAAATAAGATAATATTTATAAGCGTTTACCATAGAGCTGGCACAGAATACACACTATATACATGATTATTGCCTCCCCTTTCCCTTCCTCAGTTTAGTAGATCGACCTATTGTTTCTAGTTTCTATGACTAAATATACTCCCTCCCTCCTATGGTCGGTCATACAGCATCCAGCTTTGCAACAATGAACCTTTCTGAACCTAGTTTGCTGGTCCTCAGAAGACAGTTATTGATAGGTTGACATTTTAAGATTTTCCTGCTTGATTGGAATTCCTAGAGATTATGTTCTGCTGCCATTTGAGAGTTCAAGGTCACCTCCATAATTAGATGAGGCATTAGATGAGAGCTTTAGCAGAATAAAAAAAAAAAACAACATTCCTCTAAGTCCTTTATCAGCTTCATAATAGTGATATTATCAAAAGCTAACATGCTCAGAAACCATCAGCCAATACTGATTAGAGATTAAAAAGGTGTTTTGCATTATGTACACTAGGCATCAGCATCAGATAAGTGAAATATTTCTACCCATGGTATTTTGCCTTTTTCCAGTACAATCCAACTCCAATCATCAAAATTTTATTAAATGCCTACTAATGTGAAAGGCACTGTGCTAGATTCTAGATTACAACCTCCAAAATATGAAACAGTCCTTGTCTTCAGGGGAGCTCACCTTCTATCATGGTAGATTGGCATGCTCATTAATAAGTATGGTGTTAAGTAAAATATAAAGGGGCAAAAGAAAGATCTATACTAAACAATTTGCAGATATTTGAAGGAGAAGAGATTCCTTTTAGATGAGGGACAGATGGATGAATGAATAGATAGAATATTCATTAAGCACTTACTATCAACAAGCACTGAAGAAATAAAGACCCTCAAGCAACCTACATACTCACAGGAAAGAGTTAAACAATATATAAAGGAAACTAGAGAGGAAAGGAAGAAGAATTAAGAACAAAACAAAGATATGGCATGGGGATATATAGGAAGCGGCATGGACTTTCCCTGCAATATAAGAAAACTCATCTATCAGGACCAAGATACCCAAAAGTGTAGTCCAAGTTTTGGGGAGTGGTGGGAATGGAGATGAAGATAATGGCCCAAGTATAGAGAGCATGATGAGGTAATGACCAGGTTCAAAGAAGTTTTCCTTGAGAAGTTACTATTTCAGTTGAACCTTAAAGAAAAAGGAGACTAACAGAAATAAGGCTGGAGAACTTTCCAGTTATGTGAGGTGGCCTGTAGGAATGAATGCACAGATGTACATGTCAACAAATAAGTTCAAAAATAGCCTATTATGCATTTTGCCTGGAATTAAAGTTTATGAAGAGGAATAATTTCAATTGTTTGAAAAAGTAAACTGGAGATGTATTGTAAAGGAGCTTCAAATTCTAGGTTGTGGTGAAACTGAGGATAACTTCCATGAAGACCATTCAACTTGATTCCTCTATGGGCCATTAGCAATTTCCTTTTCACAGAGAAAGGCAAAATAGCACCAACAAAATCAGGGTGTGGGACCGTTGTGGGAAGAAGTTGTATTGTAGGTGAAAAAGTTAAAGTCAAATCCTCTCTTCTTATAGCAAAAGTGGATTTTCTTTTTGTATTCAGTTTAAGAACTAGGGATCACATAAATCTCTAAGGTTTAGCTCTTGGGGTGATATATTTTACATAACTCTACACCTAATTATCTGTGTATACCATCAACCAATATTCTCAAGGTAGTGCTTATTGAAACTGACCTGGTAGGCATCCTAGGTCTAAAGGATGAGTGAATAAATAACTTTGCTGAATGATGCTGAATATGTGATAATATAATTAGTATTCCTGCCAACTGAACTGAAAATGAGATGTTGCATCTCCTGGGACTTTTGTAAATAGTTTCCCTTTTAAATTCACAAGATCCATATAAGCTAAGCAAAAAAAAAAAAAAAAATCTCTCCAAATTAAAATGCTATTATACTATAGATGATGTGGATGAAGGGCTTATAGAGTTACTACTCCCAAACTTGCAGGAAAAAACCATCATTTACATATTTTCCAAGCCTGAGTAGGACCCAAAGGCATTCACTTTCTTTAAATGACAAAGAAGTCATTTAACTTAGAAATAACTCATCAGAAACCAACACCCAGGCAACCTATCTCCCATACAGTCTAGGATTTAAAAGCTCAACTTTAAACCTTGTCTTATACTCATGTAGGAATACAGGAATTTCTAGATTTTTAGAATATATTTCTTATAAAAATAGGGTTTTCAAAATCATATAAGATTACTACCTGAAAACATGAAGGTGTTTACCACATTGGTACCAAATCAAGTAAATTTCATGAATTTCATCTCCTATACTTCAATTACTTAGAATTTAAATGTTAATCAGTTTCATCCCAATTATTTACATACAGATGTATAGAAAATAATGCAGTTACTCCTTGGCCATTATTTTACAAACTATAGGGATATGTGGGTGTTCAGCAAAGCCTGACAAAGGGCTACAAAGCCCTTTTCAGGGCTACTTTCCACCTTTGGTGTCCATCTGATTTACCCAACTCTCAAATATAGCTCCAAAAAGCTGTAGATTTTTGTGCAGCAGTCTCATTCAAGTAAATCATTTTGGCAGATGATCTAAACCAGGTTGAGGGTAACTGACAGGTCTCAAACCCTTCACTGAGTTAAGGAAGTATCTACCCCGAGCATGTGAAGACTTCCCCTGGCAAAATGGATGGATTAAGAACAATTTGTTCCAACAGAACACGAAGGCAGTAGAAGCAGGTACAGAGGAGTGCGTAGAACTTAATTAGACATCCATTGCCAGTTGTCTTGACTTTTGTCTTAGCACTAGACTCTCATGATTCTGGAATAGAAGGTGAGGTCAACACTTTGGGCAATTCTCTCACTTAAATCCAATTTATGGACAAGTCAACAAACATCACCCACACCACTTTACCATTTTTAGCTACCTCAAAGTCATATGGGGACAGGCAAGTGATGAAACAACAGGTGGAGATATACTGAGAACTGTATTAACAACCTTGCCCACAGGCAGCCCAGGATATAGGGTTGTCTTCTCACTGGATTGAAACAGCAGGAGGATTCGACAGCCTAAGCAGTGTTTTTATTTTTATTTTTTATTTCTAATGTTCTACAATCACTACCATAAAACTTAGATTTTTACCCCACCACCACCCCCCTCCCTCCCCAAGATGGCATACAATTCTATATAGGATCTACATATACTTTCCTATTGAATAAGTTTTCACTATAAATAAATGGAAGAAATCATATAACAAATCAAAACATAATACACACACACACAAAGTTCTCCTGGTTCTGCTCCTTTCACTCAGCATCAGATCATATAAGTCCTTCCAGGCCTCTCCGAAGTCTTCTTGATCACCATTTCTTATGGCACAATACTACTCCATTACATTCATATACCATAATTTATTCAGTCATTCCCCAATTGATGGGCATCCCTTTGATTTCCAGTTTTTGGCAACCACAAAAAGTTCTGCTATAAATATTTTTGTACATGTGGGACCCTTTCTCATCTTTATGATCTCTTGGTGATACAGTCCTAGAAGCGCTATTGCTGGGTGAAAGAGTATGCACATTTTTGTAGCCCTTTGGGCATAGTTCCAAACTGCTCTCCAAAATGAATGGATGAGCTCACAACTCCACAAACAAGGAATTAGTGTTCCAACCCTCCCACATCCTCTCCAACATTTATCATTTTCCTGTTCTGTCATGTTTGCCAATCTTATAGGTGTGATGTGGTACCTCAGAGTTGTTCTGATTTGCATCTCTCTAATCAAAAGTGATTTAGAGCACTTTTTCATATGATTATAGATATCTTTAATTTCTTCCTCTGAAAATTGCCTGTTCATATCCTTTGACCATTTATCAATTGGGGAATGACTTGTATAGTTGTATATTTCAGTCAGTTCTCTATCTAAGCAGCGTTTTTTAAAGGATTGTACTGCTTTGCTCCCGAAATGAGGAAGGGGCTAGAAAAGGTACCTTAAAAAATTGTCTGTTTCACCTAACCCAATCCTGGCCTGCTTACTGCAGCAGGAGGGGATTCTACCCTATGGTTGAAACAAACACACACACACACACACACACACACGCACTCACACTCACACACTTGCACACTCTTACACATTACAAAAAACTTTTCTAAAGATGATTCCACTCACCATTGGTACATGGAGTGCATGTATTTGTAAACAAAAGAAATCCAGTAGACCTGACCTCTTGTGAGAAAACTCATCAGATTTCATATCCAAATAGTCCTGAATGAAATAAGGCTGGGAAATGAGAACCAGTTTACCAAACAAACTGGATACATTTGTTTTTTCCTGGAGTGTCTGCTATGAAGCTGGCATAGGTTTCATAATCAAAACTAATCTAGTCGAAAAGATTGTATGCCTTCCAAAAGGAATAACAGCAGGTTCATGACAATACAATTGCCACTTGCAGGAAAGTACCATGGCACCATCATCAGTGCATGTGTTCCTATGATGATGAACTCTGATAAAGTTGAGGAAAAATTTTATGAAAATCTGGACACCCTCATCATCAATATGCCAAAAAAGAACAGACTTGCAATTCTGAGTGATTTTAACATCAGAGTAAGCACAGACTATCAGACATGGCAAGAAATTCTTGGGAGGAATTGAATTGGATATAGCAATAGCCATGGTCATCTACAACTGAAAACCAACACTGCCATCCATTTACCTAAATGCAATAAAACTTCATGAATACACTCTCACAACAAACATTGGCATTTAATAGACTATATAAGGAAAGAGACAACAGGATGTGAGTGTCCTGCAGAGTGCTGGACTGATCATAGACTTATCTTCTCCAAGTTGAATTCACATTCAACAAAAGCAGTGGCCCCAAGGCAAGTGACAACCAGAAGACGATGTCTACATAGCACTTCTCTAGGCAGGAACAGTTGCTAACTTGGAGGGAAAGCTGAGTTCACACAATGTTGGCAACAATGGAGTAGAAAAGGAGTGGAGTGCTTTTAGAGATTTGGTGTGCAGCACATCATCTGGGCCAGAAAGATCACAAACATCAAGATGTGTTTGATGAAGTTGTTGGGGAAATTCAGAAGGGTGTGTGTGTGTGTGTGTGTGTGTGTGTGTGTGTGTGTGTGTGTGTGTGTGTGTGTGTGTGTGTGTGTGTGTGTGAAAGAGAGGGGGTGCAGTTAGAGTGGTCATTTTAACTGCGAGGGACCGTCTGTGGAGGAAATTGCTTCTAGGGAATGGGAGGGCATTTTTTTTCTTTATCCCTGACTATTCCTTACCCCCACCAAAGCACACACGTTGACCATGTAGTGGAACTACAGGGGAAGTAGGAGATACTGCATCCATTAGGAGACAAAGACATCCACAATAAACAGATATGGATAAAGAGGGATAGGCACATAAAGGAGAAAGCAGCTCCAAGATGAGTGACCCCCAGGAGAAAAGAAAAGTTGTCTTTGGAGAGACCAGGCCCTCGGTTCCCACCTGAACGATATGTCCAGCAGAAATGCCGCACCCACTCCAATTGATAAATGGTCAAAGGATACAAACAGAAAATTTTCAGAGGAAGAAATTAAAGATACCTATAATCATATGAAAAAATGCTCTAAATCACTTTTGATTAGAGAGATGTAAATAAAAATAACTCAGAGGTACTACATCACACCTATTAGACTGGCAAACATGGCAGAACAGGAAAATGATAAATGTTGGAGAGGATGTGGGAGAGTTGGAACACTAATTCATTGTTGGTGGAGTTGTGAACTCATCCAACCATTCTGGAGAAGGGTTTGGAACTACGCCCAAAGAGCTACAAAAATGTGCATACCCTTTGACCCAACAATATCACTACTAGGACTGTATCCCCAAGAGATCATAAAGATGGGAAAGGGTCCCACATGTACAAAAATATTTATAGCAGCATTCTTTGTGGTTGTCAAAAACTGGAAATCAAGGGGATGCCTAACAATTGGGGAATGCTTGAATAAATTATGATATATGAATGTAATGGAGTAGTATTGTGCCATAAGGAAATGATGAACAAGAAGACTTCAGAGAGTCCTGGAAGGACTTATATGATCTGATGCTGAGTGAAAGGAGCAGAACCAGGAGAACTTTGTGCACAGCTACGACCACAGTGTGTGAGAGTTTTTTTCTGGTCGACTTGGAACTTTGCAACAACTCAAGAACTTAAAAAAAAAAAATTCACCATGGTCTTCTAAGGCAAAATGCCTTCCACACTCAGAGAAAGAAATATGAAATTCATTCGCAGAATATAGTAGATCATTTGTGTGTACGTGTTTTATGTTTTGATTTGTTATATGATTTCTTCCATTTATTTTAGTTCATCTACACAGAATGACTGTAGTGAAAACATATTTAATAGGAAAGTATATGTAGATCCTATATAGAACTGTATGCCATCTTGGGGAGGAAGGGGGTTGGTGGGGAGTAGATAGGGGGGAAAAAAATCTACATTTTACGGTAGTGATTGTAGAACACTAAAAATAAAAAATAAAAAAAGAAATGCAGCACCCAAAAGTAGTTGTGGGAGGACTTTATGAAGAGACAAAGGACTTCAGTGGCTGCCTTTAGGCCCCAGAATCTGTGAACTGCCTTTTCCATATATGTATCTCATACATGTAGTTCATTACTATTGTATTCAAAATCTGAGTCAACTCTTCCTATGGATTCCATGTATATTTATAAGAGAGTATGCCTCAGGTTTATTTAAAGGGGGAAGGGGAGATGTTTTTCAGCTTCTGTTTTTACTTGGGCCAATTTTTAACAACTAGTTGTACCTAATGGCATAACTATGAATGGGAAACAGTGGTGGAGCTTTTGAGCTATATTATTAGAAGTGCACACCCACCAGGTTACCTCTGGAACCTGAGACAGTAGCTAACTTCTGTTCAGGATCTAACCCGCCAGTTTGAGTACAAATTAGGGGAATACCAACCCAGAGGGCAGTAGGTGATACAGTGAACAGAGAGTTGGGCTTAGTGTCAGGAAGACTAATTTTCCTGAGTTCAAACCTGGCCTCAGACACTTACTAGCTATGTGACCCTGGGCAAGTTACTTAATATTTTATTTCAATTTTTATTTCAATTTTAATTTTTTATTTCAATTTCTTCATCTGTGAAATTGAGCTGGAGAAAGAAATAGCAAATGATTTCAATATCTCTGACAAAAAAAATTTCAAATGAGATCAAGAAGAATTGGACATGACTCAAAAATGACTGAACAATATCTAACCACATTAAAATTGTACAAGTGATGTTGCACAGTTGGCTAACTTTAAGGAAGGCTCTGGTCACTAAAGTTATAGACTGGCAATAAGAGAGTGATCCAGTTCAGTCTAATTTAGCTCTCAGGAGGATATTAGATTTGACTGCATTTCAGAGATCATTTTGCTTTACTCACTTATTTTATAGCTGAGTACCAGAGAGGTGGAGACTTGTTAAAAGTCACACAGCCACAAAGATTGGGACCAGCAACGTAAGCAGCCCTTATTTCAAATTGAGTGCTTCTTCCATGATATAGTGTTCTTCTTATTACACCTTTTCTTGACCCACATATATCCTCTAAAACCCCAAATCTCTCCAGCTTGAAAGGTCACCTTCAGAATCTCTCACATGAGGAATCTGGAATTCCACTTGCTTGGGGAAGGTTTTGCTGGCTGGAATGAGGAGGCGAGACCCAATCCTACTTTGCTAGGTATACAGGTTACTGATCAAGGCTTGATTCTCAACAGCTCACATATTTTCTGACTTTCAATCTGACACCCATAAATATCCCAGCTCAGCGGGTCTTTGGGTTCCCTGGTCTCTATAAATATACCGTAGCTTTTGATTGTTTTATGATGGAAGTTTATTTTATTTTATTTTTGCCTACACAGTTGGCTTTGTTTTTTTCTATGCTTTATAGACCCTTGTCTTTTTATTAGTTCACTGTTCCCTGTTGATTTTGTGTTTTATATTCCTGCTGTCACCACCAGACCCTCACTGTAAACAAGAATGTTGTATCTCAGTGGGTTATTTTCTGTTAATGACCTGTGATACAGTATATAAATAAACCAGGGAGTCATCCACAGGTGCAGTTTATTAGAGTTATTGCACTGTGTCTGGGGTAATGTTCTTTGCTTCCTTAAAACTTTGCTGTTTTCAGAAGCAAGGGGGCTAGCTAGTTGGCAGTTTTGAAAAAAGAAAAATGAGCCCGTCACTTTACAATGAATGGGAGCCCAGCCTAATAATCATCATTTTAATTTCTCAATGTCAACATCTAGGTTGTTGTATGGCTTTATTTTTTCCAATAAGCAAAATTACCCAAATACAGCAGCCATTCCTAATAGCTGTCTAGAGCAGGAGGGGAGATAACACAATGGTCCCTCCCTATGCATAAAAAAAATAAATCCACAGGAAAACACACATATGCACACACACACACACACCTCAATTAGAGAAAGAGGAATTGTTTTGGGTGGCACTCAGGTGCATAATGATGACCAATAATGATGTTTTACTAATGGGTTTGCATAACCCCTGGTGATGTAGGTGTTATTAATACTCTGCCACAGGTGGAGAAATGGAGGCTAACTGACTTGCCCAAGGTCACATGGTGACTTCATCACTGAGCTGGGAATAGGACCACTAAATGAACTCCTGCCACATCTGGTGCTCTAACCATTAGATCATGTTCCGCTTTTGTCAGGGGAGGAAATTAAGGGGAAAGAAACTGAAGCTGAACAGCAAGGAGATAGAAGAGGTGTGTGGTTATGCTTTCTGAAGGCGACAGGAAACCAATAAAAAATGATCAGAAGATTCTGTAACGTGCCTTCAGTTTTGCTTTGTACTTTGGACATTTGGTAGAAGTTGAGAACCCCTGCTAGGAAATATCGCATGTGGTCAGGGCATGCAGGAGACAGCAGGGAGAGAAAAGAGGCAAAGCTGAGAAAACTCATTTGATTTAATGAGAATGGGGGAGAGTAGAGCAAAGGGGTTAGGTAGACATTTTGCTCTATTGTGCAGAGATCACCATAAATGTACATCATGATGTTTTGGACTTTGAAGTATTCTCTTTGATTTTTACTAATACAATGAGAAAAATTGTAGAAATCTGACTTTTTAGCTTAGAGCAGGGGTTCTTATTATTTTTTCCTTTTTTTTTTTTTGGTACCACAGACCCCTTTGGCAGTCTAATGGAGCTTATGGACCCCTTCTCAGAATAATATTTTGAAATTCAAAAAATCAAAGCTTATGATTACAATACAAGCCAATTAGGTAGAAAATAAAGATGCAATTCCTTTTCAGTTGAGTCCATGAAGCCCCTGAAATCTACTCATGGATTCCTCGAGGGCATCTCCAGGTTAAGAAATCCTGGCTTTCATCATTGTCATCAGTCTTAATGTTTCCTTTATTTCAGACTACTAGGCTATAATAAATTCTAACTGTAATATGTTGGCCCAACACATAATTTGATTGATTATAGTTGGAACGAAAATCTCCAGGTTCTACCCTTGGTATCTAAAAGTACTGTTTTTCAAGCTGATATTAGCATCTCATACAAAAATAATTCTTTTATTACTTTAAAAAGCTATCATTTTAATGCTTTCGCTACTTTTCTCCCAGAATAGACCATAACTTCTCTCCCTTTCTTAGTTGATATCTTTGATGAGTTCCTTTGGCCAAAATCATCATTTGTTGGTCGGATTCTCTGATGTTCACTGGGGCCTCAAGTGACAGATATACAGATTCTGAAATTCCTTTATCTGATTATAATTTTTTATCATTCATTTCCCCCTGGGCTTTATAATCTTTAATTCTACTCTTAAACATCAACATCACCTCCATGCCACAGGTCTTTCCTAGAAGATCAAGGTAAGGGTTGGTTTAACTCTCCCTTCCCTATCTCCACCTTCTGGTGTATCATTTCAACTCTAAAATTTCCTCTACTTTTGAAACCCATGTTCACAAATTAACCTATTCTAGTATTGTTAATGTGAGAAGGTGACAGACTCCGCCCTGGCTTAGCTACCAAGAGCTCAAGGTCACCTCTAAAGTATGATAAAGAAATGGAAGAGGACTTTAGTGACCATATTGAATACCTTGGCAATTCTAAGTATTTAATTAGTCCCTATGCAGATATTTGCACCATCCAAACAGTCAATTTTGCCCCAATGCAACTCAGTTTTCACATTTTCTCTAAGACTTTTATCAGATAATCTTATTTCCTTTCATTCTGTATGTTCCTGGAAGCTAGGGGAACAGAAATATCAGAAAGTGCCATTGTTTTATTCAACCTATCCAAAAACATCATATCTGTCCTCTTGCACAAAATTAGTTAATCCATTATCATTGCTCTGTCTCAATACATATCAGAGTGCCTGTTTTCCCAACATATTAGAACTTATAATATGGTGTTAGTCAATTCACTAGCCCAAACAGGAGCTAATTATTGATTATAGTCTTAATAAAATTGCTTTGCCTGCTAAAAAAGTATCCACATTATATGTCTAAGACTGTAAATTCTTTCCCCAAAATTTATTAATTTATTTGTTTACAGTTTTCAACAATCACTTCCACAAGTTCCAAATTTTCTTCCTCCTCCCTACCCTGTCTTTCCCCAAGATGGCATGTAATCTTATATGGGTCCTGTACATACACAATATTAAAGACATTTTCACATTTGAAAATGAAGGACAAACAGCAACAGCTGCAGGAAGTGGTATTTGAATTGGGTCCCTAAAGGAAGTCAAAGACTCTGTAAGGTAGATGTTGAATACTTGGAGAAGTAGAATGAGGTATAAGAAGACTGAAAGTGAAGGAAAGTGTCAGGTTATGAAGGGCTTTAAAAGCCAAAAAGGGGGCGGAACCAAGATGGTAGAGTGAAAGCAGGGAGTTCCTTGAGCTCTCCCCTAAACCTCTTCATATAACTGTAAAAAATGACTAGACAAATTCTACAGCAGTGGAACCCACAAAATGACAGAATGAAACAAATTTCTAGCCCAAGACAATCTGGAAGGCTGACAGGAAAGGTCTGTTGCATCAGTCTGAAAGAGGAGCCAAGTCAAGTGTGTTCCACACTGACACAGACCAGGTTGGAGTAACATTCAGAGTAGGCTTCAGGGGACTGAATCACTGGCAGCTGTGGTGGTTTCCAGACTTCTCAACCCACAAATACCAAAGACAACTTAGAAGGTCAGTAGGAAAGATTTGTGGGACACAGATGAGAGAAGAGCATTGCCCGGCTCATCCCCAGCCCCAGGGGGGTGGCTGTGGTGGTAAGGTCAGCAGCAGCTGTTTCTGGAGCTCTCAACTCACAGACAATGGGGGGAAAGAAATTGATCAGAGGGGGACTGCAGGGATCTCTTTGCTGGCACTGAGGCAGGATTCTTTTTCTTTGCCCTTGCTTGGATCTGAGTTACAGTCCTGGGTGGTAGTCCTGGGGTGAGGAGGAATGCTGGTGTGGTGAAACTTGTGGCAGTGGTAGAGAGGGTATCCTCTTCACAATTTTAAGGGAGAAAAGAATGCTTGTAGTCATTCACAGAAGAGAGCACAGATTAGGAAAGAAGTAAACATTTCTCCTTTGATCATACAACCTTGGAACAACTAAAAATTTACAGATCCCTAGAAATATCTCTGAAAACAGCTGCACAAAATCCCTGAAGTTTGGGACCATGCACTCTCCACTCTGGAAACGGAGTCCTACATTAACAAAAAGCTTAAAAAGTCAAGTAATTGGCTAGAAAAATGACCAAACAGTAGAAAAAAAAAATCAAGCTATAGAATCTTACTTTGGTGACAAGGAAGATCAAAACATACAGCCTAAAGACAACAAAATCAAAGCTCCTACAGTCAAACCCTCCAAGAAAAATACAAATTGGTTGCAGGCCATGTAAAAGCCTGAGAAAGATTTTGAAAATCAAGTAAGAGAAGTATAGGAATAATTGGGTAGAGAAATGAGAGTGATGCCAAAAAGTCATGAAAAGCCAAACAGGAGTTTATATTTGACTTGAGTGGTAATAGAAAGTCACTGAAGCTTATTTAAATGGAGTGTGACATGATCAGACATGAACTTTAAGAATATCACCTTTGCAGTTTAGTGAAGGACTGACTGCTACAGGGAGAGATGTAAGAGAGGGAGACCACCTAGAAGACTATTGCAATAGTCTAAGATCGAGGTGATAATGGCCTACACCAGAGAGACAATTGTGTAAGATGAGAGAAAGGGGCATATAAGAAAGATGTTGTGAAGGTAGAATCAAAAAGAACTAGAAACAAGGTGTGATAAGTGTGAATGAGGAACCAAGGATGGTGCCTAAGTTGATAGCCCATGTGACTTCAAGGATAGTGGTGCTCTCAACAGTAAAATGGAATCTGAGAGCAAGAAAGGATTTTGAGGAAAAGATAAAGGAAAAGATGTTTAGTTCAATTTGGAACATTTTGAATTTAAGATGTCAGTGGGACATCCAGTTCAAGATATCCAATAACCAGTTGGAGCTACAATACTAGAAGTAAGGAAAGAAGTTAGGGCCGGAAATGTTTATGAGAATCACTGACATAGAGATGATCATTGAACTCATGGGAGCTGATAAGATCACCATGAACCTACAGAACTTGAAGACTTGGGGGTATCATTGACAACAATAGCAAGGTTGGAGATATCGAATTCTGTTTTGTAAATGTTGAGTTTGATATGCTACAGAACATCCAGTTTGAAATGTCAAATGGAAAATAACTGATGCAGAACTGGAAGTCAAGAGAAGCTTGTGCTGGATATTTAGATCTGTGAATCAGCTTCATGGAGTTGCTAAGTGAACCTACATAAGCTAATGAGATCAATAAATGGGAAAGCACAGAAGCAAAATAGAAGGTTCAGGACAGAGGACTATAGGGGACTCCTACAGTTAGTGGGCATGGTATGGATGAAAAT
This sequence comes from Notamacropus eugenii, assembly GCF_028372415.1. Lineage (NCBI taxonomy): Eukaryota > Metazoa > Chordata > Mammalia > Diprotodontia > Macropodidae > Notamacropus > Notamacropus eugenii. Next base: position 41,232,569 of record NC_092878.1, on the reverse strand, counting down.
TCAGAAGGGGAATCTGAGAAGAAGTAGTCAGAGAAAAAAAAAGAGGAAAATTCAGAGAGAACATCTTAAAAACCTAGAGTAGATTGCTAGTTGCTTCAGAGAGGTGGGTTGGGAAGGATGAGATCCAAGGAAAGGCCATTTCATTTGACAATTCAGAGTTATCAGTAACATGGTAGAGAGAAAAGTTTCAATTGAAACCTGAGGTCAGAAGCCATTTTGTAAAGAGTTTATGAAAAAAAAAATAAGAGAAAAATAGATGCAGTCATTGAACTTTTTCAAGAAATTTAGATGAGCAGTAGAGAAGTGAGATAATATGATAGTTGGAAGTCATAGAAAGATGCAGTGAGTGTTTTTGAAGAATGAAAGATTTGGTTGTGTTTCTAGGCAGTAGGGAAGAAAGCATATAGGGAGACGTTGAAGTTTAGAGAGTAGGAATAATGACGGGGTAATGTACTGAAGAAGACAAGATGGATTGGGATTAAGAATTCATGTAAAGGGGTTGGCTTTGATGAGAAAAAACACTGTCTCATCGGAGACTGGAGTAATGGTGGAGGTAGTGAGGGATGTTATCAGAAGAATGTGAGAAAGGAGGAAGGTAGAAGAGGTAGCTAGCTCTCAGTGAGTAGCCTCTTTCTTTTGAGGGTGGTGGTTAACTATGAGGCGAGGTCCTCAGATGAGAAGATGAGGTAGGAAAGTGTGGTAGAAGTTTGAAAAGAGAAGTAAAGGTTTAGAACATTCACTATGGTGAACCAATTAGGGAAAAGTAGTAGTGTTGTCCTTCTAGAATGAGGGCCAAATTGAGATACGTTGGCATAAATCTGTCCTGGAAACAACTGGCTTCAGGATTTCCTCTAGTTCCATTTAGTAGCCCATGAATAAGGGCCAAGAAGACAGATGATAGGAGTACTCCACCATTGGGGTTTTGCAAGTCACAATAGGCAAGAAGACAAGGGAATGAGATATTTACAAGTAGATGACTGTGTAGAGTTCAAATGGTTCCTCAAGAGGTTCCATCTGGGAAATGAAAAGGTCTATTTAGAAGAGCAGTGATGGCCTGGGATAATACTTCAGGAGAGAGGAATTGGAGGTCAGAGTGAGGATAAATAGTTGGTTTTGGAGGAGTTAGAAAGAAATGAAAAGAAAAGAGTAGATAATTAGAAAAGGGAAATTAAGAATTCTTAGACATAGAAATGTAACACTTGTGGGTGATAACAAGGTGCATATGATAAACCTACAGGTTGTAGCTCAGGGGGAGTGGAATTAAAGTCACAGGAGCTATACAGATTAAAGAAAAGGGAATTAAGAGTATTTGAGGGAATATCAATGTGTGTACCAAAGCTCTAGATCCAGCTTGAAAACCCACAATTTATACTCCTAGAAGGTGAGAAAGGGCCTTCCACCCAAGGTAATAAATAAGAGAAGAGGTAGGAGTTTATGGAGAAGACTGACTATGGCATAAAGCAAAGCTGTCAAATACACTGCTGAGGGCTATGTAGCCAACACTCCTAAGTGCATCCTGAACCGTATTAAAATATAATTGGTAAATATTTTTAAAAATAAATAAAAATACAATAGAACATAGAAAAGATAGGACAGTAAAGATGCAGTTTTCTAAGATAATATGTAGCCTACAGGGACGTGTTTAGATAGAATTTGGTATTTCCATTTGATCTTGACACCACTGATAAAAAGGATAGAACTTTGCACTGAGTGGGAATAGAACTGAATTGTTCCCTAACATTCCCAGCTTTGTGATTTTAAACTATAAATGAATGAATGAGTAAATGAAAATTAATGAATTAAAAAGTATTTATTAAGCCCCCCCCTTTTTTTTTTTGCAAAGTGCTATATATACTAAGTTCTAGGGATGCAAATAGAAAGGTGGAGACAAATCCCTTGACCTCAAGGAGCAATTGTAATGAGGGAGGCTTTATAGGTCACCATTATAGGTCACAATCTTTATAGGTCACCATTTTGTCATTTATGTAATGAAAGGGTCAGACTGCTTAATTTCTTTTCTCTTAGCCATCACTCATTAAATGTGTACAAAAATGTACATGGATATGTGCACATGTATTTAAGCAAATGTACATGTATGTTATATGTTTTGTGTATGTATGTGTATATACATACACATACATATATATACATATGTATGTGTGTGTACATATATATGTATATATATATGTATATATATATATATATATATATATATATATATATATATATATATATATATGACCAAAATAAGAGCAAATGACAGGAATTTTCTCAATAAAGTAAGCACATCATTATGTAATATGAGATGCACCACAATGGGTTGTGGTAACTAAATAGAAGAGTGAATGACTCACTGGAGATCTGCTTTGTCTTGCCTTGTTAGTTTTCCACTTCAACAAGAGATGCTCCCAGTTCTTGTCACAGGTACACAGAACAGTACGAAGCACTTTAAAGAACCTACAGACAGGCTCTAGGGTGTCTGCACCATTTTACTGTCATGGTTTTTTCCTCTCTCTCTTCCTATCTAAAATTCTCATAACTATTTTGATAAATAATTTACCAGATTCTTCTTCACAGTACTGATATGCATTATCATACTTCAACATATGAATGAACCAATCAAAAATATTGTTAAATAATATTTAATTTACCCCCAATTATATGCAAAAACAAATTTTGACATTTGTTTTTTTAATTTTTAATTTCAAATTCTATTCCTCTTTCCTTTTCCTCTCCTCTCCCTGATACAGTAAGCAATCTGATATATTTGTGAAATCATGTAAAACATTTCTGTATTAATCATTTTGTGTAAGCAGGCAGAAAGAAAGAAAGAAGGAAGGAAAGAAGGAAGGAAGGAAGGAAAGAAAGAAGGAAAGAAAGAAAGAAAAGAAAGAAAGAAAACAAAAGAGAAAAGGAAGAAAGAAAACAAAAGAGAAAGAAAGAAAGAAAGAAAGGGAGGGAGGGAGGCAAAAAGCATGCTTTAGTCTATATTCAGACA